>NW_024671747.1:0-783 GCF_008729295.1 Plectropomus leopardus | reverse complement strand
GCGATTCATATGTGTCAAATCAACATTTCTGAAGAGGCTTCATCATCTAAAGATGGAGGAGACATCTGGGCAAGACATACTGTATAACAAATAACATAACCAGAAGTGACTCAGGGGTTGTTTACACAGCAACGGTACTTGCATGAAACCTTTGAAACTTTTGTTGCGGTTTGGCCTTTCGTTTGTTTTAGTAGGGATGAATGTTGACTTAACCTTCTAAAAATGGAGGTGACATCACGATGCCTGCCAAGCTGCAGGCCACCGTTCATGACCAACAAACAACAAAACCAGTCGTGACTTTGCAAGTCATCATATCTGCATTTCAGGTGGCTTTCCACACACCAGATGTAGGGGGTTTTAGCGACCTGCTGCTATTTTTCCAGTGGGGTTAGTGCCTTAGAATCTGGTATTTCAAGCATAAAATTATCCTTCCCTAAACATATATGTGTGATTCTTTGTTAGCCGACACTAACCACACACAATGTTGTTGAAACACAGTTTCAACGTATCTTCACCTACACCTTCTTCTCTGCTTATCCGGGGTCGGGTCGCGGGGGCAGCAGCCTAAGCAGGGAAACCCAGACTTCCCTCTCCCCGGCCACTTCGTCCAGCTCTTCCTGGGGAATCCCCACGCATACCCAGGTCAGCTGAGAGACATAGTCTCTCCAGCATGTCCTGGGTCTTTCCAGGGGTCTCCTACCGGTGGGATGTGCCTTGAACATGTCACCAGGGAGGGGTCCTAATTAGATGCCCGCGCCACCTCCGCATTACTGCAGACACTGC
>NW_024671746.1:0-410 GCF_008729295.1 Plectropomus leopardus | reverse complement strand
CGATGAGCTGGAGCAGCAGCACCCGGCCGAGAACCTGCACACACACATTTAATGCAAGTTTGAGTCCATTTAAATTATAACTGAAGTGTTGAAACCATTGAAAGGCAATGAACTTAACAAGACATGGCCCTAAAATAAGCAAGAAATTAGTTTGTTTTTTTTTAAAAAAAAAAAAAAGTAACAAGAAAATTTACATTAAAAAAAAGAAATAAAATTACTTAGAAAATTATTTTTTTTAAAAACTTAAAATAATTGTAATTATAAATATAGCTTTTGGGACATTTCTCCCTGTTTTTTCTTTTTTTTTAAAATTTCTAATAATCAAAACTAATTTGCAGATGATTTTCTTGTCACATTTTACTATTTTTTAGCAAGTTGTGATACATTTCTTGACAAGTTGGTCATTTCTG
>NW_024671745.1:0-965 GCF_008729295.1 Plectropomus leopardus | reverse complement strand
GGTTTTCACAGCTGTACTTTGGGTCTTCTAGATTAGATGAGTATAAAAGGAAGCAAGGTGGTGGGCTACTGTTTCATGGCAGGCACACTGGTAACTCATATTTACTGCGAAATCAGTTTTCTGATCATGATGATAATGAGACACATCTCCCCTACTTTCTTGTCACCTAAATTCGTCTGTGTCATGATTACCTTTAGTATCAAAATTTTATTGAAAAGGGAAAGAAAATTTTGTTTTTCGTTTTTTTTTTCAATGAGCTGTGGTGAACTCCAGTGTTTATGTGTTGTTTTGGTGGCTGTAGGCTGTGACCTGCATTGACATATCTTGCTGCTTCTATGGAGCTGACACTATTTTCTCCAAGTAGATGTTGCATTTTAATGTGGTCAGAGAGTAAAGAACGTTGTTTTAATATCTTTATATGTGCTACTTTGTAGCAGGAAGTGTTGGTCTGTCTCTCTCGCTCTGTGGACAGAGCTGAACCTGCCTGTCCTCTGCAGGCAGCCGGGTCTGCCTGTTTCATGCAGTCTTGATTGTCAGGCTGTGATCTGTAAATAGTCAGTGTTTCTCTCAGTTTCTTATCTGTCGTGGCGCTCAGATAGTTTGCCAGTTGTCCTCTCTCTCTCTCTCTCTCTCTCTCTCTCTCTCTGTTTTTGTTTATTATTATTATTATTGTTATTGTTGTTGTTGTGTTTCTCTCTTTTTTAAATATATATTTAAACATGTATTCATGCCTTACTTTATCTTGAGGAGGGGAGAAAATGTGCATGTGTGTGGCATTCAGGGCTCGAGACAAAATAAGAGTCATCATCATGATCAGTTTTCTGATCATGATGATATGAGACACAACTCACCTGCTTACTTATCACCTTATTCCTCTGAATGCATGAAGGTAAGTCAGAGTGAAACTGGACGATACAAGTCTACCTGTTACAGGTAGGTGAAGTAGATAATGTAGTGGAGGTCAT
>NW_024671744.1:0-250 GCF_008729295.1 Plectropomus leopardus | reverse complement strand
CAGGGCCTTGACACTTAACACACACACACACACACACACACACACACTCACGCTACATTGATAGATGGGTAAAGGGGTACAATGTGACACGGTAGTCTCGTGATATTCTATCTTTGTGACAGAGAAACATAAACAGTTATAAACCCTAGATAAACGTATATAATTCGGATGACCCTCCCGACCCGTCTGATGACTCCAGACCTCTCCCTGCATTCCTGTTTGCTCACTGTAAGCATCGTGGCACACGTCC
>NW_024671743.1:0-977 GCF_008729295.1 Plectropomus leopardus | reverse complement strand
ACACACACACACACACACACACACACACCAATGAAACTTGGTTGCGTTTTAGATAATTTGTACAGTGTTACATTGTTAATCAGTAAACTAGATTTAAATTGCCTTTCTAACCTTGTTATGTGGACTGAGCTCTGGACTTGTCTGATTGTGGTCACTCATGGCTGGTTGTTCTCAGCACCTGAAACAGATAAATCACAGAGGAAAAGGACAATAAATAGACAGGTACAGGTATAGACAGGAGTGCTTACTTGTTAGATGCAATCATTGCAAGATTCCACTGAAAATGAAGATATAGCTCATCAATATATTCAACTGTGGATGGGGAATTTGGGAGCCAACAAAATGTTGAAAGTATTTCCTTATCAAGAGCCTGCAAAAAGAAGAAAAAGATATCACAATATCTGAACACAATATATTTACTGTTTAAAATAATGTGAATTGCACAATGTCTAATGATTTTGTCATTCCAAAGTGCATATCTATTTGACCGTGCTAGCCCCAGTGTCAAAGCATTAACCAGTCAAGGGATTTTAGTAGCACAGCAAACTAACAGGGTCTGCATCTTCTAGATGTCAGTATACAACACAGCATGCACACTGTATCTCTGCAACATATAGGTGACAGCATAGATGTATTCACACATTCTTTTTCTTTAATTCAAAATGTGCTTTTTTCTACCTCAAATAATCAAACCCTTTCATGGTAAGTTTAACTGACAAAAAGACCAGTGAAAAAAAACTACATGAGACATGAGAGAAAAAGTAAATAAAATTATTATTATTATCATTTTTCCCTGAGCTATAGTATGGCGTTTTTCTCCATACTCAACTTTGGCCTAAAATGCTCAAAATATTGACTTTTTAGAACATTTTTCTAACAGGCTATACTATAAACAACCTGAGCATGCTGTTCAATGACTTTTTTCAGTATTTGGAGAGATCACTTTTTTGAACATTTTTCCCTGAGCTATAGTATGG
>NW_024671742.1:0-337 GCF_008729295.1 Plectropomus leopardus | reverse complement strand
CACCAGAGCTGCACACACACACGCACGCACACACACACACACACACAAACACACACACGCACGCACACACACACGCACGCACACACAAACACACACAAACACACAGACACACACACGCACGCACACACAAACACACAGACACACACGCACGCACACACAAACACACACAAACACACAGACACACACACGCACGCACACACAAACACACAGACACACACGCACGCACACATATTCAAACCAATATGAGGATCTGCACTTTGAGAACTAAACTTCTGTGTGAGAACGAGACGAGACGAGACGGCGTTTCGTCTCTTTGTGCTTCAGTTCTGGTTTTCAG
>NW_024671741.1:0-209 GCF_008729295.1 Plectropomus leopardus | reverse complement strand
TCCCCTTTTAAAAATTAAACTATTAGCATAAGACATGATTCCTTTGTGGTAACTATTGGTCCTAAAATATGAACTCCCCAAATCGAGAATATAACAGCTTTACCATCCACTGGGCAGCTGGCATTTGCACAGAATGATTAAGGTATGATGCACTTTATCCTCAGCGTCTTTTACTGTTGAGTTTTCTTCTGTTGACCCTCTGATTATTA
>NW_024671740.1:0-406 GCF_008729295.1 Plectropomus leopardus | reverse complement strand
TAATAATAATAATAATAATAACTTTATTTATAAAGCGCTTTCAGTCAAAGTGCTGTACAGCTAATAAAATCAATCAATAAAACATAAAACTAAAACTATAAAAACATTAACACAGTAAAAACAAATCAGGACATATAGCAAATAAAAAAGTGGGTCTTCAGCTTCGTTTTAAAAACATCCAGAGAGCATGCCTGTCTTATGTCCAGAGGAAGACTGTTCCAAAGTGTTGGTGCTCGGAAAGAAAAGGCTCGCTCACCAACAGTCCTTTTCCTGACTTTCGGCACATCACCACCCAGGTTAAAAAAGCACAGAAAATGCTCTACTTCCTACGGAAACTTAGGAAGGTTAAATTCAGATTTAGATCCTGGTTAACTTCCACATTTATGAATGCATATGAGTCGGAGTT
>NW_024671739.1:0-497 GCF_008729295.1 Plectropomus leopardus | reverse complement strand
TATAATAATTCTGTGACCTTAATTTAAAATATGTAATTAGGATAATTATAGTTTTTCCCTAGCTTTTTCATATTTTTCCCGAGACATTTTCCCTAGCTTTTATTTTTTATTTTTTAAAGTCTAAATCCACTGGTTTTTATTTTTTTGCAATTTGTTGAACATTTCTTAACAAGTGGCTCTTTACCTTTACCTTAAACTGTTTTTGCTGGTGCCTTGAAAAACACCACCAATGTCCAATCGCACCAATTTGCACAAGGTTCAAAAGTTAAAATACTTGTGAAAGGCGCCTGAAAGCAGCACAGGAACAGTGATGTCGCTCCAGGTTTCAAAGGGTTAACTGAGACTGTAACTCTTAAACTGCATCTTTTGCCAAACTGTTTTGTTGTCCACATTGTTAATAGATTGAAATTGCCGAAACTGAGTCGTTGTGTTTCCCTACATTTTATAATCTCAGTATTTGCTTTTCATCACTTGTTAACCCTTTGAAACCGCGCTGC
>NW_024671738.1:0-1479 GCF_008729295.1 Plectropomus leopardus | reverse complement strand
AGCCAATGTGATGGTCAGATGCTGGTTGGTAGCAGGGTAATACTGTATATAGTGGAAAACAAAGTAGACTACTGCACACTTAATGACTTTACTTTGATTTATTCAGAGCAAGTGATGCGTTTCACCTGTGGCTTCTTCAGGTTCACTCATGACAAATTATCAACATCACCTCTCATTAATTTAAAATATATAAATAACATTTCAAAAGTGTACAATACAAAAACATGACAGTATTTACAAAGGGCCATAAAGTAGCAAATATCTTATGATTCACAATAAAAACAATAATATGATAGTATAAATGGTAAATGGACTGTATTTGTATAGCACTTTTCTAGTCTTTTTGACCATTCAAAGCACTTTTACAGGACATGTCACACCCCTTCACACACACTCACACAGTGGTGGCCGAGGCTACTGTACAAGGTGCCACCTACTAGGTAGTAACCATTCATAGGCATGCACACTCCGATGACGCAGCATCAGGAGCAATTTGGGGTTCAGTATCTTACCCAATGATACTTCGACATGTTGCCCAGGGGAGCCGCAGATCGAACCGTTGACCTTCCGATTAGAGGACGACCCACTCTACCTCTGAGCCACAGCCACCCCAAAGACGACAAATCAAAGACAACAAGAAGCCTAGAAAATGGCATCTTATACCATTTCATCACAAAAAAAGGAAACTACTGCTATAAAGCAGGATGAATATAAAATTGAGGATAAACTATCCATCCTTAATGAAATCCTTTATGTTATATTTCTTTCTTGAATGAGGATGATTAAACTTCTTAGTATCGAATGTGTTTGAACAGTGTGCACATTTACCATAGCTGTAATTTTCACACACTTGTTGAGATAGCCAATTTGTTTGTGTGGGTTCTTTATACATAGAGCTGACAATAATATCTCTGACATTAATGCCTCTTTTGAGGCAAAAGTGAAGTCTAGAGGATGATAGATGTTGCAGATCCAGAAAATGAATATTTTATAGTAGTATATACAGTATAGTTTTATAGTTCATCCTCAGAACCTTTAAACCCCATAAATATGTCATCAATATACCTTTTAAAAAACAAAGTGTTTTTTGCAAAAGAGTTGTTGTTAAATATGTGTCTGTCCTCCCACAAGCCCATGGACAAATTTGCATAACTAGGAGCAAATGGTGACCCCATGCTTGTACCTTGTGACTGTAAGTAATACTTATTGTCAAAAATAAAGCAATCTGATTTTAAAATGAACTTAGTGAGAGACAAAAGCAAATCCACAGGGAGTGAATCGTTCTTAGGCTCAAGGTAAAAGCTCATGGCTTCCAGTCCATCATCATGTGGTATGTTGCTGTATAAACTTTCCACATCAAGTGAAACCAAAAAGGAGTTGTAAGGCATAGAGATGTCAGCCACCGATTTCAAAATATCTTTAGTGTCCACCACATATGATGGTAATGTCTTTACAATGTCCTTAATAAAGTAGTCCACA
>NW_024671737.1:0-923 GCF_008729295.1 Plectropomus leopardus | reverse complement strand
TCTTAACATGGCAGTACAGGTAACTTAGCAAGTTGCTAATAAAGACTCTAGGTTGAAGTTGAAGGCTTTAGATGGCACATGTTTCTCCAGCACTTTGAGTTGATTGAGCCTATGTGAATATTGCTAGTTGTCATTGCATTTTCAGCATTTAGTCAAGCTGTCTGTTAGAATCTGCAGGTGGAGTTGGCGGTAAAGGTTGCTTACAGGAGCAGTAATTGGAGGGTTGGTGGCAGCTGTCTGCAAAAATCTGCAGGTGGAGGCAGCAGCTGCAGGTTTGCTGATAGAGGCTGTAGTTTTAGGTGTGGAGGTTCTTCAGCACTTTCAGGTGATGGAACTAATATTGTATAGCTGATTGTAGTTACAGGTTACTGATATTGGCTGTTGATTGACAATTCTCTGACATAATCTTTGGCCAAGCTTTCTGCCAGATTGCGCAGGTGGAGGCAGCAACCAAGGGTTTCTGTATGAGCCTGTAGGTGGAGTTTTGATAGGAGCAGTCTGCCAGAATCTGCAGGTGGATACACAAGCTGTAGGTTCCTGACAGAAGCTGTAGGTGGAGTTTTTCCTGTCTATTTTCCTCCTGAATTGTCAGTTGCAGGAACTAACTGCAGGTTTCTGACAGAGGCTTTTGGTGGAGGTTTGGCCAAGCTTTGTGCCAGAATCTGCAGGTGTATGTGGCAGCTGCAGATTACCGACGGAGGCCGTAGATAGATGTCTGAAGGCAGTTGACTGCCAGAATATCCAGGTAGAGGCAGCAAATGCAGGTTGCTGACTGAGGCTTTAGGTGGAGGTTTGACCAGCCATCTACCAAAATGTGCAGTTTGAGGCTGCAGCTGCAGGTTACTGACAAAGACTTTAGGTGAAGGTTTGGTGACGACAGCTCACCAGAATCCAAAGGTCTAGGTCCCAGCTGCAGATTCTGG
>NW_024671736.1:0-979 GCF_008729295.1 Plectropomus leopardus | reverse complement strand
TCAATGATCAATCCTCCGCACATACTAAGGTCTGCATCGGAGTGCCACAAGGTTCATTGCTCGGACCAATCCTTTTAACTTTATATATGCTTCCTCTAGGCAACATTATTAGAAAACGCTCTATAGATTTCCATTGTTATGCTGACGATATGCAACTATATCTATCTATGAAACCAGATGAAACTGATCAGCTATCTAGACTTCAAACATGTCTTAAGGATGTAAAAGCCTGGATGAGCCGTAATTTCTTGATGTTGAATTCAGACAAAACTGAAGTTATTGTTCTTGGCCCCAAACGCCTCAGAAACTCACTTTTCTAAGGATGTAATTTCTCTAGATGGCATTACCTTAGCCTCTAGCACATCTGTAAGGAACCTCAGAGTTTTATTCGATCAAGATTTATCTTTTGCCTCCCATAAAAAACAAACTTCAAGGACGGCTTCCTTTCACTTGCACAACATTGCAAAAATTAGACATATCCTGTCCCAAACAGACCCGAAAAATCAGTGCACGCATTTTTTACTCACTATTATTTGGTTGTCCCAACAAATCTCTTAGGTCTCTTAGGTCTCTCCAGCTGGTGCAGAACGCTGCTGCTTGTGTTCTAACAGGAACCGAGAAAAGGAACCATATCTCTCCTGTTTTAGCTTCTTTGCACTGGCTCCCTGTGAAATCCAGGATTGAATTTAAAATCCTCCTCCTTACTTACAAAGCTCTAAATGTTCAGGCTCTTTCCTATCTGTCACAGCTCATATCTTCATCTTCCCATCTTCCAGTTTGGGTCAGGGAGAGAGACACAGTCTCCACTTTTAAGGGTAGACTTAAGACCTTCCTCTTTGATAAAGCTTTGATAAAGCCTCACTCTTTCTCTTTCCTTTTTGTCATTATTGTAATTTAATTATTATTTACAACATCTATTGCATGTCTGTCCGTTGTGGAAGAGGGATCCCTCATCATCCTCTACTGCTCTTCCTGAGGT
>NW_024671735.1:0-623 GCF_008729295.1 Plectropomus leopardus | reverse complement strand
GGTCTGTCTCTGTCTCTGTCTCTGGTCTGTCTCTGTCTCTGTCTCTGTCTCTGTCTCTGATCTGTCTCTGTCTCTGTCTCTGTCTCTGTCTCTGATCTGTCTCTGTCTCTGTCTCTGTCTCTGTCTCTGTCTCTGGTCTGTCTCTGTCTCTGTCTCTGTCTCTGTCTCTGTCTCTGGTCTGTCTCTGTCTCTGTCTCTGTCTCTGTCTCTGTCTCTGTCTCTCAGGCTGCAGAGGAAAACAGGAAGTGTGCAGAGTGATCTCGACATGTCTCCTGCAGCTCGCTTCGCTCCGCACAAACACACCAGCACTTCCTCATTCTTGGCGTTTCCGCCCTGAAGCCAGCCAGCGCAAATACTTGTTTTTTCTCCGGGACAGGAAGACGCTGAGCGCGGCCGAGCTCCCGCTGCTGGGACGCGAGCGTGTTCACGTTTCAGTCGTTATTTCGGTCACGTGGGAGGAAACTCGGCTTCGCCGGCTTTTCTCAGGAAATTCACCAGAGTCCAAACGCCAAACGATGAGTCAGAGCTCTTCACCCCAGTGAGGAAAACGTCCTGCAGGTGGCGCTAAAGCAGGACGTCCACACACAGGACACTGTCTGTCCTCTCCTCTAAAAGACTCTCTG
>NW_024671734.1:0-556 GCF_008729295.1 Plectropomus leopardus | reverse complement strand
AAATTTACAGTATTTTACCATATTTAGAAATAACGGTACATTACTGTTAGAATTTGGCCGTATTTTTACGGTAATAATTTACAGTGTAGGCTCTCTGTTGTTTACTCTTGACATAAAGTATATCCACTTTCCAAACCAGCAATGTAGTGTACAATTCTTTTCTGATGATTGCATGCCTTTGGCTCTACCACAGATCCTACCATCTGTGGGTAACAGTCGATGATGTTCCATCTTCTCTGGCTTCTTTTGAAATGAAATAGATACAATATATCATTATGAATGCTTAGGACTTTGGTTAGATGTTGGACACATCGCTCAAATACTAAAAAAACCTCTGACTGGATTTTGACACCGAAAGCACTTTGTCCTTTCTGTGAGGTTTTCCTGTTTTTAATCTGTCCCTGATCCTAATCCCTAAAGCTCATACTGCTGCCACCCCCATAGCACCATTGAGTTCTTCATCATCACCGTGATTCATGAAGAGATCAGAGGTCACCTCTGACATGTACAAAGACTCACCATACCTGTGCTTTCACCTAGAAGGCTTTTGCTACAT
>NW_024671733.1:0-330 GCF_008729295.1 Plectropomus leopardus | reverse complement strand
AAATGACATGTCCCAAAAACAGCTGAAAACAGCATAAAACAGCATTAGATAGACTGCCGAGACACGCCATAGCAAAGACTTACAAAAACAGCCAAAAACACCATAATATGGCATGTCGCAAAAAATGACCCAAGAAGCAAGGCTATAGTATGGTAAAAATGATAAAAAATGGCATGTTCCAAAAACTACTGAAAACAGCTTAAATCTCCATTAAATAACGTGCTGATACACGCCATAGCGCAGAAACTTGCAAAAATGGCCAAAAACACCATAAAATGGCATATTGAAAGAATGACCCAAAAAGCAAGGCTATAGTATGGCAAAAATGGC
>NW_024671732.1:0-592 GCF_008729295.1 Plectropomus leopardus | reverse complement strand
GCATGTCCAAAAATCCACCAAAAATGCAAGGCTATAGTATGGCAAAACTGTCAAAAATGCCATTTTCAAAAAACTGCTAAAAACCATTTTAAACCACATAAAATAGTGTGCCGAAACACGCCATAGCAAAGGATGTTGCAAAAACAGCCATAAACAACATTAAATAGCATGTCCAAAAATCTACCAAAAATGCAAGGCTATAGTATGGCAAAAATCTCAAAAATGCCATTTTCAAAAAACTGCTAAAAAACACTTTAAACTACATAAAATAGTGTGCTGAGACACGCCATAGCAAAAGATTTTGCAAAAATAGCCAAAAACAACAGTAAATAGCATGTCCAAAAATCCACTAAAAACACAAGGCTATAGTATGGCAAAACTGTCAAAAATGCCATTTTCAAAAAACTGCTGAAAACCACTTTAAACCACATGAAATAGTGTGCCTAAAAACGCCATGGCAAAGGATGTTGCAAAAACAGCCATAAACAACATTAAATAGCATGTCCAAAAATCTACCAAAAATGCAAGGCTATAGTATGGAAAAACTGTCAAAAATGCCATTTTCAAAAAACTGCTAAAAAACACTTTAAAC
>NW_024671731.1:0-902 GCF_008729295.1 Plectropomus leopardus | reverse complement strand
AAAACACACACAATAAACAAATGAGAACAAAACAGCTTTTTCAGGATAAAGTCAACATTTAGTGTGAAACATGGAATCGTACAACCAAAATAATCAGTATTGAGTAAATACACCAGACGATTAGTAATGAAAAACTCATGTTGTCTGCCCAAGAGAGTTCAAGACATGCTAAGTGGAGAGGGAGGTCACAAAAAATACTTAAAACTTTAGCCTGTTCAAGTTGTTTTAATCTGAAATATTAGTTTTTTTTTAATGCTGTGTACATGTTGCCTGTATGTTTTAGTAAGATTATTGAGACTATTGAGAAATACATATGTTTAATCATTATAACCATAATAAAATAACAAAGTTTTTAAGGTGGCCTAAGATGTTTGCATTATAGTGTATTTGCTTATTGATATATGTGGTATGTGTGTATATATGCCTGTAAATGTTGATGGTTTCGTGTGTGTGTGTGTGTGTGTGTGTGTGTGTGTGTGTGTCTTAAAGCAATTATTCGTCCATCAGTTTATGAATTGTTAGCTTAAATATTTTTAATGTGGAATTTGAAAGGTTTGTCAATGACCTCAAAGAAATCCAAATAATATTCAAATGAAATGCAGTTAACTGTAAGCTAAAAAAAAGTATGGATCAAAGCTGTTTCCCTGAAATAATGTACAATATGAAGTGTTTGAAAAGAAGCAGTGCAAAATACTGTGTTACAAGTAACAACTACATGTAAATTTTACTGTGTGCAAGTGCAAGTCCATGAAAGAAGTCTTGGTGCTCCTCTTAAACTGACCTGAGGGGCAACAATAACCTGTAGGAAATGTTGATTTCCTCCAACAAAACCATAACTCCATTAATTATTTAAAAATAAATAATTAACAAGTTATCATGTTTGACCCCAGTACCTGTATTAG
>NW_024671730.1:0-642 GCF_008729295.1 Plectropomus leopardus | reverse complement strand
AGGCCCCCAAGAAGTAAACCGAGACACTCGATCACTGCTGCAAATCGCCCCCCAAAAAGGCTCTTTTAAGAGCCACCTAAAAACCTCAAGAGCTATGTTTCAAATGCCTCTCTCATGTACTAACAATATTTCGCCGATACAAAGCATTTCTCTTGTGTTCAAATGTTACTTGTTGAGTATTGTGTTAATAAATGAGTGGAGATAGTTTTTCAATTAAACACATGGGTCGTGTTTATTGTTCATCCTTCATTAAAATAATAAAGGAGATGTTCACGATGTTTTGCGCATTCCTTGTCGTTGATAAGCTTTAAAGGCGGTTTCTTAAATCATAACCGTATTATGGATCCCAAATAATCTGCAATTAGCCGCTCACAGACTGTAGATAAAACCACCTCGCTGTGTGTGCTTGTACTCACTGTTAGATGATCCACGGAGCTTCAGGTGTCCATGGATTTGCAGGATGTGTGGAGAGCTGCTGAACGAGCCGAAACTCATTTGTCTGTCGCGTCAAATAGAACTTTAACGTTCAAATCAACAAGGCGATAAACTAACTTTAAATCTAAATTAATCAAACAATAAAACGTAGAATTAACTTAACACACGGCGGTTAGAGGCTACAATCCTCTTGGCGTCTTCTGCTCG
>NW_024671729.1:0-569 GCF_008729295.1 Plectropomus leopardus | reverse complement strand
GTATCTTTCATCAGAGCAGAAGGTAGTTATTTCCAACTGCTTGTTTTTTGTTCAAAGGATTTCAAATGTCTGTGAGGATAAAGCACTGGTGTTTAGCTTTAAAGGTATTCACATCATAGACTGTATATATTGTGGACTCCAGTTTTTAAGCCTTGAGTTTGGCACTTTGGCACGATTGCCATCTTGGCTTTCTGGAGTCACAAGTTACACATAAGTATGCATAACTTCAAGCTGTGATAAAATTTAAACAGGTAAGTACCATAAAAATCCACTCCTCATATACTTATCATGAACAAGGAAAATTAGAAACCGTAAACAATTTTTTGTATCAGGCTGCAGATATGTTTAATTCTGCTGTAAACTTGGGCATTTTAACGCAGAGGTCTATGGAGATTGACACGCTGATGGAGCCAGCCTCAAGTGGCCATTCAAGGAACTGCAGTTTTTGGCACTTTGACATTGCCTTCATTTTTCAGCCCCAAAAGTTTCAGTTTGGTTCACAACCATACTGGTAGACTAGCGTGGGAATTATAGCCCTTTTAACCCTCGGGCTGTGTGCACATAAAGGG
>NW_024671728.1:0-757 GCF_008729295.1 Plectropomus leopardus | reverse complement strand
AATCATAGTCTGTGCCATCAGGTGTAGGGCAGACCAGCTTAATCTTATTCTGTAGGTGTTACTAATACTACGAGGAACTCAAAACTGCAATGGAAACACCTTTTTAGTCTTTTCTAGGTCACATGATGATATGTCTATGTGCTTGTCAGCAGGAACTGGCTCCCATGATGCAGCAGGAGCTACAAGAGCTGTTATTGCATCATATAACTCTGAGAAAGTTGAGCGGATCATCTGGAAGATTTGAATCCACAATTCCTCTGTGAAATCGTGGACTATCAGCTCCCAGAAATCCCTCATACGTGGCCGCTCCCACGTATAAGGGGCTCGCCTTTTCATCATGGCTCCATAACACGCCTACGTGGCCTTGGATTGGAAATGATGACGGCTAGTGCGGTGGCTGCAATAGAAATAACGCTGCTAATGTTTTGAACATCCATCGCCATGGTTACTGGGATGCTATCACCAGAGGAGAAGTCGCAGAACATCACTCAGTGGAAACAGTCTTCTCCACATTGTGTTTTATCGACATTTTGAAAAAATAGCTCACGTTTAAGGGTAATCTGTAATGGAAACCAGTGTTTTTCTGACGCTGTATTGTGTCAGAGGGCCTGAAAACTACGTTGGCTGACGCAGTATCGTGAATGTCGCTATCTAGAGCCAGCGTTCAGTTTGTCCGTTCTGGGTTACTGTAGAAACACAGCGGTGCAACATGGCTAAATCTATAAACGAGGACCATCTCTCTACGTAGATATAAACG
>NW_024671727.1:0-1103 GCF_008729295.1 Plectropomus leopardus | reverse complement strand
TTGAAGTGTTTTCAGCTGTTTTTGGGACGTCATATTTTGACATTTTTGCCTTTCTCTTTCGGTCATTTTTTCAACATGCATTATTATGCAGTTCTGGGGCGTTTATGCAACATTTTATGCTTTGGCTTGTTTTGGCAAGGTATTTTATGCTGTTTTGATGTGTTTTCAGCTGTTTTTGGGACATGTCGTATTTTGACATCTTTGCCTTACTATAGCCTTGCCTTTTCGGTCATTTTTTCAACATGCATTATTATGCTGTTTTGGGGCGTTTATGCAACATTTTATGCAATAGCTTGTTTTGGCATGCTATTTTCAACTGTTTTGAAGTGTTTTCAGCTGTTTTGGGGACATGTCTTATTTTGGCATTTTTGCCTTACTATAGCCTTGCCTTTTCGGTCATTTTTTCAACATGCATTATTATGGTGTTTTTTGCCGTTTTTGCATCATACTATGCTATGCCGTGTTTTGGCATGCTATTTTCAACTGTTTTGAAGTGTAATATTTTGACAATTTTTCCTTACTATAGCCTAACCCTTGTGGTCATTTTTTCAACATGCACTATTGTGGTGTTCTTGGCAGTTTTTACAATATTCAATGCTATGCCGTGTCCTAGCACGCTATTTTATGCTGTTTTTGGGGGTGTTTTCAGCTGTTTTTGGGACATGTCATTTTTTGACATGATTGAAAAGGCACGGTTATAGTTTTGTGAAAAATGTCAAAATATGACATGTCCCCAAAACAGCTGAAACTGGCCCAAAGTAGCATAAAATAGAGTGCCAAGACTTGCCATATCACAGAATGTTGTAACAATGGCCACCATAATACTGGATGCTGAAAAAATTACAGAAAAGGCTGGGCTATAGTATGGTTATCCATCAATTCATCCATTTTCTACCGCTTATCCTGGGTTGGGTCGCGGGGGCAGCAGCCCAAGCAGGGAAGTCCAGACTTTCCTCTCCCTCGCCACTTTGTCCAGCTCTTCCCAGGGGACCCGGAAAGGCGTTCCAAGTCCAGCTAAGAAACGTCGTTTCTCCAGCGTGTCCTTGGTCTTCCTCTGGGTCTTCTACCGGTTGGACGTGCCCTAAACACCTCACCAGGGAGGT
>NW_024671726.1:0-1144 GCF_008729295.1 Plectropomus leopardus | reverse complement strand
TTGTAGTCCTATAGTTGTTGTAGTCCTTTTTGGACACTGACCAGGTCAGCGATGCTCAGGTGGACTGCAAACTCCTCCGTCATTGGATAATGCTCCATGGACATGAAAAGGATATCCACGATGATACAGACGATGATAGCGAGGTCAAAAAACGGGTTGGTGATGACGGTGTGCAGACGCTGATGGAGCCACCGCCAACAGCCACAACACTCCCACTTCAGGAGGACGTCTGCGGAGACAAACCAGCATGGAGGACACCACTTCCTGTCCTGGTAAAACCCTGAGACACACAACTGACTGTCCCTGTGGTCTCATCTGTCCTCCTCACACATAAACAAAGACAAACCTGACGTTGTCCCTGTCCCTGCAGTTGTCCTCACAAGTAAACAAAGACCGTCACAAACCTGACGTTGTCCCTGTCCCTGCAGTTGTCCTCACAAGTAAACAAAGACCAACCTGAGCATGTCCCTGTCCCCGCAGTGTGTCCCTGGTGCTGGTTGTTGTGTCTGTCCTGTCCCTGTGAGAGCGCCATCCCGCAGGACGCCTGCTGGAACAACAACAACAACATTCAAACGCTGCGTTACTTCAGTCCATTGTTTACAGAGACAAACTGTCTCACCTCCTCATCTTCCGTCCTCTTCAGTGTCTCAAGCACCTCCCTGAACTCCTCCTCCCTCTCTCGGGCCTCAGTGGCGCCCACCTCCTCCCGTTTCACACATGCCATCACCACCGCCGCCACCATCAGGCAGAGGATGCAGAAACAGCTAGGGAAGACCACTAGCAGGAAGAAGGACAGGTAGAATTTACCTGAGGACCGCAACGTCTGTAGAGAGACAGAGAGATGAGAGACAGACAGACAGGTGAGACAGGTGAGACTGGAACCAGTCTGTGTACTGGGGCCACAGTCTGTCTACTGGGACCAGTCTGTGTACTGGGTCCAGTCTGTGTACTGACCATCTGCAGGAGGTTTTCCCAGAAGTCCTGGCTCAGCAGGCGGATCATGTTCAGCAGAGACCAGCCGAAGGAGTCATAGCTGGTGAACCCGTAATTTGGGTTGTTTCCTGCCATCAGACAGACAAAACCCTCGGGACAGACCCTGAACATGCCATCATCATCATCATCACCATCATCATCATCATCATCA
>NW_024671725.1:0-312 GCF_008729295.1 Plectropomus leopardus | reverse complement strand
ACCAAAGTGTGTGTGAGTGTTTATATCCATATTCAGAGCTCTCCCTCCTGGTTGGAGCTGGTATTTGAACGACCCATTCACACACGCTTTGGTCCCCTCTTGGCAAAATCTGAAAAATTTCACCAGAGGCCATAACACATGATTTTATGATGATTTAGAGCATGTCCAAGTGGGGACTTAAAAAATGTCCCCTGTTAGTTTTGCCGTCCCCTGTTGGTGACTGTGTAACGATGAGTATGTTCCCTGTTATATATATGCGCGAGTGCACACACACACACACACACATATGCACGCACGACCTGATTTAACATC
>NW_024671723.1:0-705 GCF_008729295.1 Plectropomus leopardus | reverse complement strand
CCATCAAATAAAACCAGTGAATAAATAAATAAAAAGTAATTTATTTTACGACACAAGTGCATTAAATATGCGTTAAATAAACAAAACAAAACAAAACAAAACAAAACAAAACAAAACAAAACAAAACAAAACAAAACAAAACAGTATTCATTTATTCATTCATTCATTTATTTTTTGCTACGGCATCAGCCTTGTTTCTGTTTTACAAAAGGTAAAAACAATGAGAAAAACATTATGCCTGCATTAATAACCCCCAAAACAAACAAACAAACAAACAAACAAACAAACAAACAAACAAACAAACAAACAGAACTTATCGTAATGTCTGTAATTGCGAGTCCTTGTGATAACTGCATTTTTTTTCTTTATCAATTTGACTCTTTATTAGTTATTTCGATGAGCAGCAGGTGGCGCTCTGTCACCAAACTGCACCGATCACCACGCGAGGATTTTGATGACGACATTTTCACGCGCCGGATATATTGATCCCCCAGCAGAAGGCTCAAATGCTGATGTGTTACAAGAAATCAGCCCTCGGGGACAGTCCAGAGTTTCTTCTTTGATGCAGCGATAATAAAATAACGCAGAGAAGCGGCGGCGGCTCACAGGTCGATGTCAAAGAAGACACAGAGGAAGAAAACGGCAGCAGCGGCTCAGAATGGCGGTGAGACAAACACACACACACACACACACACACACACACAC
>NW_024671722.1:0-258 GCF_008729295.1 Plectropomus leopardus | reverse complement strand
CTTTAGCCTTTTTTTCTCTGTAGGTTTTATATCAAGACAGTAGAACAAGATTTATGTTGCATTTTTTTTTATTCAAGCAACAATTTCAAATTTCATCAATTTCTTAAGCAAGATTTAAGTCTCAATAAGTGAATTTAACTTTTTGTGAAATGAATGGAAATCCATGGACACTTTAACCTGTTAGAGACTGTTTGGTGCATTTTAAACACTTTTCTTCTTCCTGTTGTGATAACTGTGTGTGTGTTGATGCATGTGTCC
>NW_024671720.1:0-487 GCF_008729295.1 Plectropomus leopardus | reverse complement strand
ATATTAACATGTTATACTAACTGTTCTTGCTCGCTTTAAACCATGCCAGAACCTTCTACAAGCAAACCCGTGCTTATCTATGGACTCTATCTGTCCTGGGCTTTTAGTAAATCCAGGCTTTAAGTGAAAACTGTCTCCACCTGTGCTACCTCAGTGCACTTATTTATGTTACCGCATCACATTAATATGAGGAGAGTGGATTCTGGAGGGGACTGACACCTGATCCACAATGTGAGTTTCTCCTTCTCTGAACTTTGATGCCTGGACGATGGATGTCTCTTTTTATTCTGGTCTAAAACAAAAAAACTGGAATGCCACTTGCTTCAGTTTTTTCTAAATGATGTAATGCTGTACTTGTTTGTTCATTCCAAATAAACATACAATTTAAAAAAAAATCAAGTAAAATATTTTTAAAAATTAATTTATTTAAAATGAATTTTAAAGATAGCTCCCTGAGGTTTTACAAAGTAAAAGTTCCTCTGGTCAC
>NW_024671719.1:0-642 GCF_008729295.1 Plectropomus leopardus | reverse complement strand
ACAAACAGAGCGCAGCTTCTCCTCACAGCACCAAAGTGTCTGAAACAGACACATCTGCAGAGGTGAAAGTGACTTCTTCAGACTTCTACAGACGACTTTGTGTTAGTTTCAGCTTTAATCAGACTTTGGATGAATTATTTAGAAACAGCGGGACGCATCGCTCCGTGTCTCATCCAGCCGCTCGCACTGAGCTCTCATTATTATTACCAGGGGCAGATGTAATGTTTTGGGGGCCCGGGGCCACAAGCACGAGCTTATTTTCAGCCTTTCTCTAACTGGGAATATTGAAAGGCTGTTGGCAGCTGTAGGAGAAGTAGGCCGACTCAAAAGTTTTTAATTCCTGAGTAAAATGATTAACAGCACAGAAGTTTGACAGAAGCTGAGTCCTGCAGTCAGGACAGGTTGGACTATTATCAGCACAATGTGCTTAAAGTTTGTTTAAGATGGAGCTTTTCATTTTTATATAATGCTGGAAAGAAAAGAAAAAGGAATTGAAACATGCATAAAAAAAAAATTATTGGTGATTAACTATTGAAATTCAGCGATTAATTACGATTTAAAAAATGAACAGTTTGACAACACCCCTCATAACAATGTAACATTATATTTATTTAAGAAACCTAAAAGTAATGAAGTAATAAT
>NW_024671718.1:0-752 GCF_008729295.1 Plectropomus leopardus | reverse complement strand
TGAGACACAACGAAACCCCTCTGAATAGCCCGTAGATGCATCCAACTATAACCCTGCAGTTGACCAGTTCAGCCATTTCCCCCTCCAGAAAAGCAGCAACATCCTCCAAGTCCGACTGGTTCTTTCGCCGGAAAAGATGCAATTTCTTGCATATTCTTTTTAAAGTCCTGATACTTATGATAATGTGATGCTGATGTGCCAAAAGATTAAGTATCTCCTTGTTTGTGAAACCTATCCTAAAATACAACTCAACCAAATCCTCCGTAGCCCTCATGTTAACAAGTGTCTCCAAAAGCAGCAGGTTTGAATATTATGACTTTATTCTCATAAATAATGACTTTTTTCTCGTTAATAATGACTTTTTTCTCGTTAATAATGAGTTTAATCTCGTAAATAATGACTTTTTTCTCATTAATAATGACTTTTTTTCTCGTTAATAATGAGTTTTTTCTCGTAACTAATGACTTTAATCTCGTAAATAATTATTTTTTTTTCCTTAATGTGGCCCTAATCCTCCGTCGTAGGATAAGAACACCTTATTTGTCTTTATTTTGATCTGGCTCAAACTTTGAGTCTGAGTTGTTCAAAACTTTTTTAAGATACATTTCCATCCAAAAACCCCCACAAAACCACAAAACAAAACAAAATCAGGATTATCCTCATCCCAGCAGAGGGGTGGATTCAGGGTGGATTTCAGGAACAAAATGCAGTAAAAGAAAAAAAAAAGTAGATCAAGTAGACATTAGGCTAAC
>NW_024671717.1:0-705 GCF_008729295.1 Plectropomus leopardus | reverse complement strand
CACACACACACACACACACACACACACACACACACACACACACACACACACACATATATGCACTCATTAATGATAAACACTGT
The DNA here is from genome assembly GCF_008729295.1 of Plectropomus leopardus. Taxonomy (NCBI): domain Eukaryota; kingdom Metazoa; phylum Chordata; class Actinopteri; order Perciformes; family Serranidae; genus Plectropomus; species Plectropomus leopardus. The sequence goes on along the minus strand of NW_024671717.1, from coordinate 622 downwards.
TGTTAGATGTGTGAGGCGGTACATGCACACTAACCAGAGGTAGTGAGCCTCCCACGCTGCTCCCTGTCAGAGTGACGGCCATCACACCGGGGCAGGGCTCGCCGAAGTAGGCGGGCTTCCCCATTTGAGAGACAGCGCCGATGGCGATGTTGTAGATGGAGTTAACATAACCGTCTGCACCGCAGTGGTCATGCTGCATTCCGCCATTACCTGCCGCCCACACAAAGATGCTGCCCTTCCCACCTCGGCCCTGACAACACAAACAAAGGAACGTCAAAGTGAAAGAGCAAGGTATAAGTGGATTTCATAAAGAACGTTTCCATCTAGCGGTCAGCAGGGCATTTGAAATAGCACATATGGAAATAGATATCACACTGTATATATTTATATAGGGCTCAATCATAGGGAGTGAAAATAGGATTCCTGGGTGTAAAAAAGATCAAAAGGGAATTTTCCAAAAAGTTACCTATTTTGCAAAGTTTTTCTTTGTTTGTTTGTTTTTGTTTAAGAGTTTGTTTATTATGGTAACTTTTTTTCCCCTTTTTTATAATGATGAATACCTTTGTGGATAGTTATGGCTGTAACAATGGATATAAGGTTACTTGTTTCTTTATATATTTGT
>NW_024671716.1:0-475 GCF_008729295.1 Plectropomus leopardus | reverse complement strand
ACTGGGAGTGCTGTTGGTGAGGTGCTTTGGGAGTCTGGTTTGGCTCGCTTTTGATTTGTCAGGGGAAAGTTTTGATTGTTTTACAGTGCTGGCTGAAATCTGGTTCAGCATCCCCAGCAGTCTGGTGTTACCTCTGCTGTTTCTGCACAGAACAGGAATATTAGTGTGCTGCAAGAACACCTGATGATTACTGTGATTGGATGTAAAACTTCCTTCTTCAAATCCAGCCAATCACGTCATTCATTAGTAGTTTGCTTTTTTAAAATGTTGACACCGATAACTGCTGCCACCTTTCAAAAAAATCAGAGAACTTTTTTTTCTAAATACATACATATTTATGTATACATATATACGTACCTTGACATACTCATTCCTGATGAGTTGTACGAGATTTATTTGCGTTTTTTTTTAAGTTTGTACTTTTTAGTCATGCAGTATATATATTATTTTATTATTGGTGGCAGCAGTTATCGGT
>NW_024671715.1:0-1067 GCF_008729295.1 Plectropomus leopardus | reverse complement strand
ATAGGAAAATCCTGCATAGTATATCTTTCAGTCATTTTTTAAGCAAACGTGACAGAAATTTGCTGGTTCCAGCCTCTTAAATGTAAAGATTTGCTGCTTTTCTTTGTCAGATATTAAAGTATAATAAAATATCTTTACCTGTGAGGTGAGACGAAGCGTGACATTTGAAGACATCATACCTTCCTGTTTTTTGGTGGTTTTTTTAATTTGTTGTTGCCTCATTCTGTTTCATATTTTCTTGTTAAAAAAACATTAAACATTTTAAAATATTAAAAAAAAATCTTGTGATGAAAATATGTTTATAAAGTACCAATAGTCAAGGCTACTAGGCTCAGTATATAATACCAGAATGAAATCATGCCAAAAACTACAATATTAAGACAGATGATGCAACAAACTAGAATTATCCTTTAAGGTATTGAGGTTTTTTTTTTTTTTTGGCCTTACTTTTATGACGCATACATCAAAGATGTCTCAGATTAAAGCAGCCAGCATTCATCCCTTGACAGCCGCCAGCAATAGTTTTTTCTTGCCATGTTTTTAGGAGCATCCACTCCAGAGAGTCTGTCGAGATGAAAAGGATGTTGTAGAACCCGCTTGTCTAGAGGACTGGACACCTGTTCAGAGACAAGCATGTCCCTCACACAACCGGCAAACAGACGGCTCAGGGCCAGCTTACAGGAAATGAAGAAGGAATGGGGACATGTCGGGTCTCCATGGTGAAAGACAGAAACAGGGTTCCCCTCTGCATATAGCACATACAGGGGGTCGGGGGTATTGAGTGTCTGCTCAATACACACACGAAGACAGGGAGGATAGGGTGTCCCCCGGATGGGCACATACATGGCAGTAAGTGAGAGGGTGTCAACGTGTGTACACGCGCATGGCGAGGGCGAGAGGTGAGAGATCATTCACACACATGGAGACAGCCACATTTACAGGTCTGTGTGCACCAAAACAACCCCACATACAGCTGCTGGGATGAAAGAAGGCAACAATTCACACACACTAACACACACCCACCCACACACACACACACACACACACACACACACACACACAGAGGC
>NW_024671714.1:0-400 GCF_008729295.1 Plectropomus leopardus | reverse complement strand
ATTAGTACTAGTAGTAGTAGTAGTAGTAGTAGTAGTAGTAGTAGTAGCAGCAGCAGCAGCAGCAGCAGGAGCAGCAGCATTAATAGTAATAGAAGTAGTAGTAGCAGAAGTAGTATTAATAGTAGTGGTAGTAGTAGTAGTAGCAGAAGTAGTGTTAATAGTAGTAGAAGTAGTAGTAGTAGCAGCAGCAGCAGCAAAATAGTAACAAAAGTAGTAGTAGCAGAAGTAGTATTAGTACTAGTAGTAGTAGTAGTAGTAGTAGTAGTAGCAGCAGCAGCAGCAGCAGCAGCAGCAGCAGCATTAATAGTAATAGAAGTAGTAGTAGCAGAAGTAGTAATAATAGTAGTAGTAGTAGCAGCAGCAGCAGCAGTATCAGCAGCAGTAGTATTGGCAGTGGTGG
>NW_024671713.1:0-218 GCF_008729295.1 Plectropomus leopardus | reverse complement strand
GCAAAGAGGAGGAAGAGAGTGATGTCATTCTTGAAGGAGGTGAAGAAGGAGAGGATGAGGGGAAGAAGGAGGAGTCACATTCCTACTGAGGTTCATGTCTTTATTAGTGTTGACTGATCAACATGAATTTAGCTGGAGACAGAAACTCATGTCAGACTCACTGAGACTCAATAAGACTCACTGAGACTCAATAAGACTCACTGAGACCCCGTAAGACT
>NW_024671712.1:0-263 GCF_008729295.1 Plectropomus leopardus | reverse complement strand
CTAATGGAAACTCCTCAATTTTGAAAAAATAAACCTAATGGAAACATGTCAATTAAAACAAAACCTCACATTTATAGCAATAAGTTTTTACGCTCGCATGAGGTGGTATTTCAGGCCATATGAAAAAGGCATATTTTTGCAAAACTGCAACAGAAACACTTTTTGGCTTTTCTAGGGCACATGATGCTATGGCTTTGTGCTTGTCAGTAGGAACTGGCTCCCTCATGATGCAGCAGGAGCTACAAGAGCTGTTATTGCATCAC
>NW_024671711.1:0-639 GCF_008729295.1 Plectropomus leopardus | reverse complement strand
GTCACATGGTATTAATAGCAATATACTGTAGCCTATATGGTTTAAGTGAACAAAAAAAATCATACAGATAACCACCAACAAAAATAAATGAAAATAACAACGATAGAGAAATGCATATGTAGGCTAATAAAATGAATATATAATGTTAGAATCCACAACGAATGCAGTTATAACTTAAAGGTTAACAATAGCAGAGCTCTCCAGGTTACCCTCCGTCTCTGTTGAGTTTGGCGAATGGCGATTTGATTTATCTCCATGGTAACAGGTATATGAGAAAGAGGGCCAAAGTTCAGGGTGTAGTATTATGAAGAAGTAGTATGTCCTGATTGTGTGCATACTGCATGTCACAGTACATACTTTGCAAGGGCAGCCATAGTACCTACTAAAAGTAAAAAGAAAGAGAATGCAATTAGGAACGCACCCAGACTTGTGGCAGGGAGGGAGATCACAGGCAGGCCCAACAGTAACTGACAAGTGCCCCAGGGGCATCACATATGACATTTTTTTGTGGTTTTTGGAGGACATACTTTTTTTTTTCTCATTTCATGTAAAGCATCTTTGGGTACCTACAAAAGCACTACATAAGTCTCATCTATTACCATTACTATACAATGACTTTTTTAAAATCAAAAATCCTAA
>NW_024671710.1:0-255 GCF_008729295.1 Plectropomus leopardus | reverse complement strand
GTTTAGCGTACCTTTAAACCATAAATACTGACATTAAATACAGTCCGTGAAAAAAATCGGTCCGTAAGTGCTGATATTACATACATGTAACTACTCTGGGTGGTTTCGAATTAGACATACTAATTTACATGTCAGACATGATAGTTTAAGATGCACATTTTTCTGAAAATGTGTGCCACCTCAGCGATGATGGGGATGGAAACAAATGACTTACAAATGGAAACAGCTGTAACATATCAATTACATTAAGCCCAA
>NW_024671709.1:0-712 GCF_008729295.1 Plectropomus leopardus | reverse complement strand
AAATGCAAAATTCCACTTTAGTTCCCTTCAAGATTCAAGATTCAAAACACTTTCAGTTAGGGGTTCAAACAACATAAAAGAAGAGTTACACACCCATCAGACTTACATAAAATCACAAAAGCAGTTCCATAAACCATCAAATATCACGTGTGCAAAGCTACATTAAAAAGCAGCACCTATTTAGCCTGAAAAAGACTACTCCAAAGATTTGCATTGCACCTCTATAACTTAAAATCGTTGAACCTACAATGGCCAGTTAAAAAGAAAGAAAGGAGAAAGGAAAAGAAGCAGAGCCAGAGATGTGTCTTATGAAAGCCAGGGTCACACATTCACTTCTCTGTAGTTGGCCACCACAATTTAAACATCTGCTGACTTGTGTTTACCATGCAGTCAGTCTTTGCACTACACTCTCGGAGCGCAGTGTGTACTGTTGTTACAGATGGCACAGAAGATCAGTGAAAGTACAGTAGCAGTTAGGGGTGTCAACGTTTACAATTTTTTCTACACGTGTAAACGGGACTTCTAACCGACATGTACCTGGTTACACGATTTATGATCTTTTTCTATCGCAGTTGCGCTATATAACCACTAGATGATTCTGTCTCCATTCAAATACCTCCTAATCTCATTAAATCAAAGCCATTCCAGTAGTTAGTTATCGGACGAAAACGTTTATTCAGCGAACAGAACTTAAAAAGTAGGCAATCCATCT
>NW_024671708.1:0-380 GCF_008729295.1 Plectropomus leopardus | reverse complement strand
GTGTCAGTAGTGTAACTGTGTCAGTAGTGTAACTGCGTCAGTAGTCTAACTGTGTCAGTAGTGTAACAGTGTCAGTAGTGTAACTGTGTCAGTAGTGTAACTGTGTCTGTGTCAGTAGTGTAACTGTCAGTAGTGTAACTGTGTCTGTGTCAGTAGTGTAACTGCGTCAGTAGTGTAACTGCGTCAGTAGTCTAACTGTGTCAGTAGTGTAACTGCGTCAGTAGTGTAACTGTGTCAGTAGTGTAACTGCGTCAGTAGTGTAACTGTGTCAGTAGTGTAACTGTGTCAGTAGTGTAACTGTGTCTGTGTCAGTAGTGTAACTGCGTCAGTAGTGTAACTGTGTCTGTGTCAGTAGTGTAACTGTGTCAGTAGTGTAACTG
>NW_024671706.1:0-216 GCF_008729295.1 Plectropomus leopardus | reverse complement strand
GCGTGGTCGCTGATGGTGATAGGGTGAATCTGTGTGTCAGAGATGTCCATCATAATTGAGTGACTTGTTAAAAAGTAGTCTAAACGGGAATAAGAGTGGTGGACTGGTGAGAAGAAGGTGTATTCTTTGAGCGTGGGGTGACAACAGCGCCAAGCGTCGTAGAGACCAAAATCACTCATGTATTGTTTTATTATATCACTTGATTGCCAGTGGCGA
>NW_024671705.1:0-849 GCF_008729295.1 Plectropomus leopardus | reverse complement strand
TATATACTATTGTGGACGATTTACTACTGATGACTTTTTTATTTTGTATTTATCTTTTATATTTAGTAGTATGACTTGTATGCTTTTTCAGAAAACATACTTAATTATGACTATAGTATGACTTTTTGGTGTTGATTTGGATGTCATACTGTAATTTTAGACAAAATACTATAGTATGACTTTTTTGGGCAATCTTCAACAAAACTTTATTTTTTTGTGTCATTTTAGACGACATAGTGTAGTATGGAACTTAACTTAACTTACTGTAATTTAAGACATAGTATAGCATGACTTTTTGGTGCTATCATGGACACCATACTATAGAATGGGATTTTTTTTGTTATTTTAGACAACATATATATATATAATGTGACATTTTTGTGCTATTTTGGATAACATACGATAGCATGATGTTACTTTGCTATTTTGGAGAATACCATAGTATGACTTTTTTGTGATATTTTGAACTTAATACGATCATATGATGATATTTTGGTCAACATAGTATACTATGATCTTGGATTACAAATTGTAGGATGACATTTTTGTGTATTTTTGGGCAGCAAAGTATACCATGACTTTTTTGTGCCATTTAAGAAGACCTACTAAAGGATGACATTTTTGGAAAAAATTTAGATGACACACATTTTTGTTTTTATCTACGATTTTGGACAACATAGCTATAGAATGACTTGAGCAATTTTGGATAACATGCAAGAGTATATATTTTTCTTTACAATGACATGTCTCAACATGCTATTTTATGTCATTTTCAGTCATATTTTGACTTTTTTCACCATGCTATACTTTGAAGTTTTCCATCATTTTTCTGGCACGCTACATTATAAT
>NW_024671704.1:0-1489 GCF_008729295.1 Plectropomus leopardus | reverse complement strand
CTTTTTTTAGGACATGTCATATTTTGACATTTTTGCCATACTATAGCCTTGCTTTTTCCGTCAGTTTTTCCACATGCCAAATTAGGCTGTTTTTGGCCTTTTTGCAACTTTCTTTGCTATGGCGTGTCTTAGGAGGCTATTTTCTGTGGTTTAATGTGGTTTTTAGCTGTTTTTTGGACATGTTTTATTTGGACATTTTTGCCATACTATAGCCTTGCTTTTTCGGTAATTTTTTCAATACGCTAAATTAGGCTGTTATTGGCTCTTGTTGCAACTTTCTTTGCTATGGCGTGTCTTAGAAGGCTATTTTCTGTGGTTTAATGTCATTTTTAACTGTTTTTGGGACATGTCTTATTTGGACATTTTTGCCATTAACAATGCCATGTCTTCTATTTATTCAGGTTGGAGCAGTTTCACTGTTGGCGCGAGCAAGTTTGCCTCAATCGCTAAAGATAATACATCTAAACTGGCAAACCAAGCAACCTTGCTTTTTCGGTCATTTTTTCAACATGCCAAATTAGGCTGTCTTTGGCCTTTTTGGAACTTTCTTTGGCATGGCGTGTCTTAGAAGGCTATTTTCTGTGGTTTAATGTTGTTTTCCGCTGTTTTTGGGACATGTCATATTTTGACATTTTTGCCATACTATAGCCTTGCTTTTTCTGTCAGTTTTTCCACATGCCAAATTATGCTATTTTTTGCCCATTTTACAACTTTCTTTGCTATGGCGTGTCTTAGGAGGCTATTTTCTGTGGTTTAATGTGGTTTTTAGCTGTTTTTTGGACATGTTTTATTTGGACATTTTTGCCATACTATCGCCTTGCTTTTTCGGTCATTTTTTCAATACGCTAAATTAGGCTGTTATTGGCTCTTGTTGCAACTTTCTTTGCTATGACGTGTCTTAGAAGGCTATTTTATGTGGTTTAATGTCATTTTTGACTGTTTTTGGGACATGTCACATTTTGACATTTTTGCCATACTATAGCCTTGCTTTTTCCGTCATTTTTTCCACATGCTAAATTCGGCTGTTCTTGGCTCTTGTTGCAACTTTCTTTGCTATGGCGTGTGTTAGAAGGCTATTTAATGTGGTTTAATGTGGTTTTTAGCTATTTTTGGGACATGTCACATTTTGACATTTTTGCCATACTATAGCCTTGCTTTTTCAGTCAATTTTTCCACATGCCAAATGATGCTGTTGTTGGCCATTTTTGCAACTTTCTTTGCTATGGCGTGTCTCCACAGGTTATTTTATGTGGTGTAATGTGATTTTTAGGTGTTTTTGGGACATGTCACATTTGGACATGTTTGCCATACTGTAGCCTTGCTTTTTTATTCATTTATTTTTTAAGACAATGTTTTATTGAGTTTTAAAAACAAACAGAGACAACAAAAACATACATGACAACATCTGGATGATCACAACATGTTAAATGGAAAAAAAAAAGAGAAAAAAACACAGCAACAGCACCAACAACATGAAATCTATATACAC
>NW_024671702.1:0-449 GCF_008729295.1 Plectropomus leopardus | reverse complement strand
AGTTTTCAGCCATTTTTAGGAGGGGTCAAAATTTGACTTTTTTCGCCATACTATAGTATTGCCTTCTTGGCCATTTTTTGGACATGCTAAATTATGAGTTGGTTTTTTTTTACCTCTTGTGGCCGTTATTCCCACTTTGTATAGTATAATATGGCTATACGAGTTATTCTAAATGGATTCCAGCCTTTTTCAGGAGGGGTCAAAATTTGACTTCTTTCGCCATACTATAGTATTGCCTTTTTAGCGATTTTTTGGACATGCTAAATTATGAGTTTTTTTTTCACCTTTTGTAGGCCGTTAATCCCACTTTGTATAGTATAATACGTCTCTACAAGTTATTCTAAGTGTTTTTTAGCCTTTTTCAGGAGGGGTCAAAATTTGACTTCTTTCGCAATACTATACTATTGCCTTTGTAGCGATTTTTTGGACATGCTAAATCCTTTTTTTTT
>NW_024671701.1:0-270 GCF_008729295.1 Plectropomus leopardus | reverse complement strand
GTGTGTGTGTGTGTGTGTGTGTGTGTGTGTGTGTGTGTGTTACCGGAGTGGCGGTGTGTGTACGGCGGTGTGTGTCCCATGCTGTCTCCGATCAGCGGCTTCTTGCTCTTGAGGACGTCTCTCTGGATGCGGCGGTTGTGGTACCGCCTCTTCCTGTGGGGTCAAAGGTCATTAGAGACAAACTGCTCCTCTAAAGAACTGACCTGAGGAAGTGAAGGAGGTGAGAGGAGGTGCAGGAGGACAGAGGAGGTGCAGGAGGACAGAGGAGGT
>NW_024671700.1:0-695 GCF_008729295.1 Plectropomus leopardus | reverse complement strand
CAAATGCATGTTCCTCACTAATGTGGCACCATTTAAAAGGGAAATAAACAGGCTTTCCAGTGGTATAAGATTTATTTCCAAGAAGCACTGTTACAGCAGAAAAATAATCTACCATACACAAATTTCCTGACTTATTGAGCTAAACATTTTGATTTTGCAGATAGGGCTTGTAAATGTGTGCAGATTTAAATAGTAACAGGTTTTTTTGTTTCACTGTCAGGTGCATAATAATGCCTGCTCTTTCCTCCACATGCAGTTATGATCAGCGCTGCTGCTCCATAAAAATATCCCTGTACGTATGAAGCAGCCAGAGTCTGAGACGATCAAGATAATAAATGTAAAAACCACAGTAAACGGAGCTCTGCTTAAACGTAGCCTGAGGCTCAGGTTTATGTTTCAAACTCATGATTTTCTGTTAGTTTGAAGAAAAGGCTGAAAAGTTTAGTTTGTGTGATTAGATTTGAAATAGCTTCTTGTGTGAATTAACTACACAGTCACAAGAAAGACAAAAGTAGTAAAAAGTATCAACAGGGGACGACACGTTTGTGTTTTCTTCATTAATCAGTCACCAGTTTGGACCAAAGTTTGACCTGACAAACTGATGTGATGAAGCTCCGCCCATCAGCTGACTCACCTGAGACAATCAGGAAACAGGTTTTTATTCTGTCTCACTGAGACGATACACTGACACACAC
>NW_024671699.1:0-617 GCF_008729295.1 Plectropomus leopardus | reverse complement strand
CACGCCATAGCAAAGAAAGTGGCAAAAAGAGCCCAAAACAACATAATTTGGCATGTCAAAAGAAATCGGACCAAAAATCCAAGACTAAAGTAAGGCAAAAATGTCAAAATTTGACACGTTCCAAAAACTGCTGAAAACACGTGGAAACAGCTTAGAATAGCCTGCCAAGAAACGTCATAGCAAAGAAAGTTGCAAAAAGAGCCCAAAACAACATAATTTGGCATGTCGAAAATCTGACCCAAAATCCAAGACTATAGTAAGGCCAAACTGTCAAAATTTGACACATCCCAAAAACTGTTGAAAGCAGCTGGAAACAGCTTAGAATAGCCTGCCAAGACACGCCATAGCAAAGAAAGTTGCAAAAAAAGCCCAAAACAGCATAATTTGGCATGTCAAGAAAATCTCACCAAAAATCCAAGAGTATAGTAGGCAAAAATGTCAAAATTTGACACATCCCAAAAACTGTTGAAAACACATGAAAACAGCCTAGAATAGCCTGCCAAGGCACGCCATAGCAAAGAAAGTGGCAAAAAGAGCCCAAAACAACATAATTTGGCATGTTGAAAATCTGACCCAAAATCCAAGACTATAGTAAGGCAAAACTTTCAAAATTTGAC
>NW_024671698.1:0-411 GCF_008729295.1 Plectropomus leopardus | reverse complement strand
CCAAAAACAGCTGAAAACACTTTAAAACAGCATTAAATAGCGTGCCAAGACACGCCATGGCAAAGAATGTTGCAATAAAAGGTAAAAACATCAAAATAATGCATGTCGAAAAAATGACCGAAAAGGCAAGGCTATAGTATGGCAAAAACGTCAAAATATGACATGTACCAAAAAATGCTGAAACACCTCAAAACAGCATTAAATAGCGTGCTAAAGCACACCATAGCAAAGAGCTTTGCAAAAATGACCTAAAACACCAAAATAATGCATGTCCAAAAAATGACTGAAAAGGCAAGGCTATAGTATGGCAAAAACGTCAAAATATGACATGTCCCAAAAACAGCGGAAAACAACTTAAAACAGACTAAAATAGTGTGCCAAGACACGCCATGGCAAATAATTTTGTAATAA
>NW_024671697.1:0-419 GCF_008729295.1 Plectropomus leopardus | reverse complement strand
ACACACACACACACACACACACACACACACACACACACACACACACACAAGTACAAGTCCGCTCATGCGAATAACTCAGCACCACACCAGACCAAATGAGAATATTTCTTTTTTTTAATATATAAATTTACACACCAATACACTTAATTTAAGCTGCAGAAAGGATTGTTTGGACATAATATGGTAAATATAGTGACATTCAGACTGTTTTAATTGGAGTCAGAGTCGAGTGGTGTGTTTAAAAGTGGTGAGAGGGTTTATTAGTCAGCTGTGTGTGACTGAGATGGGAAGTAACCCAGGCACAGCTGCAAGTGCAGCTAAACAAACATTCATACATAAAAGATGAGCTCCTCTCTACCCCTCCTCTCACATACAAACACAACACACACACACACACACCAGTATATCTATAAGTGTTT
>NW_024671696.1:0-307 GCF_008729295.1 Plectropomus leopardus | reverse complement strand
GTGTGTGTGTGTGTGTGTGTGTGTGCGTGTGCGTGCCAGGACTCATGCAGTGGGCAGATTGAGAAGCAGCATGTTGTTACGTCAGGACAGATTAGTTTGGAAACCCGCAGAGAACACACACATAACACACAGGCAAACTGTTGTTTCCGTACTAAATGTAGCCTCACTCTTTGTGCAGGTGTGTGTGTGTGTGTGTGTGTGTGTGTGTGTGTGTGTGTGTGTGTGTGTGTGTGTGTGTGTGTGTGTGTGTGTGTGTGTGGGGGGATTGACAGCAGGTATAATGAGCTCATCGTAACAGCTTTATTGC
>NW_024671695.1:0-343 GCF_008729295.1 Plectropomus leopardus | reverse complement strand
GACAAAAAACTGTCCATCTCCTCTCAAGTAGCACTCAAACATTATTCCAAATAAGTCTGCACAAAGTTTAATTTAGACTGAAGAGTTGTAAAAAAGATGTAACTCACCTGCCACAGTAATCAGGTGTAAGGTGGAGTTACGTCGTCCTCTGTTGTTCTCGGCTTCACAGTAATAATTCCCGCTGTGTTCGGCTCTGAAGTCGGTGATGGTGAAGATCTGTCCGGATGCTTTTGGTGAGTCTTCATCCTCCTTATACCAGCTGTAGTTATCTGCTGGGTTAGCGTCACTGCTGCAGGTCAGAGTCACTGAGCTGCCCTCCTCTATCTCAGCAGAGGGACTCACT
>NW_024671694.1:0-364 GCF_008729295.1 Plectropomus leopardus | reverse complement strand
TGCTGAAAACCACATTAAACCACATAAAATAGCCTTTAGAGACATGGCATAGCAAAGAAAGTTCCAAATAAAAGCCACAAAAGACATAATTTGGTATGTGAAAGAAATGACCGAAAAGGCAAGGCTATAGTATGGCAAAAATGTCAAAATAAGACATGTCCCAAATACTGCTGAAAACCACATTAAACCACATAAAATAGCCTGTAGAGACACGCCATAGCAAAGAAAGTTGCAAAAATAGCCAAAAAAGACATAATTTGGCATGTTGAAAGAAATGACCGAAAAGGCAAGGCTATAGTATGGCAAAAATTTCAAATTAAGACATGTCCCAAAAACTGCTGAAAACCACATTAAACCACATAAA
>NW_024671693.1:0-1026 GCF_008729295.1 Plectropomus leopardus | reverse complement strand
TTTGGTGATTTTTTTGACTTGCTATATTAAGGTGTTTTTGGCCATATTTGCAAGTTTTCATGCCATGCCGTGTCTCAGCATGCTATTTTAAGTAGTTTAAAATTGTTTTCAGTTGTTTTTGGGACATGCCATTTTTTGACATTTTTGCCATACTATAGCCTTGCTTTTTCTGTGATTTTTCGACATCCTATATTATGGTGTTTTTGGCCGTTTTTGCAAAATCCAATGCCATAGCGTGTCTCAACAGGCTATTCTATGCTGTTTTGAGGTGTTTTCAGCTGGTGTTGGGACATGCCATTTTTTCACATTTTTGCCATACTTTTTTTTTTGCCTTGCTTTTTTTGGTGAGTTTTTTCGACATGCTATATTATGGTGTTTTTAGCCATATTTGCAAGTGTTAATGCTATGGCGTGTCTCAGCACGATATTTTGTGCTGTTTTGAGGTGTTTTCAGCTGTTTTTGGGACATGTCATTTTTTCACATTTCTTCCATACTATAGCCTTGCTGTTTTGGTGATTTTTTCGACATGCTATATTATGTTTTTTTTGGTTGTTTTTGCAACATCCAATGCTATAGCGTGTCTCAACAGGCTATTCTATGCTCGTTTAAGACATTTTTGGCATACTATAGCCTTGCTTTTTTGGTCAATTTCTCGAAATGCTGTATTATGGTGATTTCGGCCGGTTTTGCAAGTTCTAATGCTATGGCGTGTCTCACCATACCATTTTACGCTGTTTTGAGGTGTTTTAAACTGGTTTTGGAACATGCCATTTTATGACATTTTTGCCATACTTTCTGTGATTTTTTAGACATGCTATATTATGGTGTTTTTGGCCATATTTACAAGTTTTCATGCTATGGCGTGTCTCGGTACGCTATTTGTACGCAACTGTTTTTGGGACATGTCATATTTTGACAGTTTTGCCATACTATAGCCATGCGTTTTTTGTCATTTTTTCAATATGCATTTTTATTGTGCTTTTGGACATTTTTGCAACATTTTATGTTATGGCTATGCCATTTTTT
>NW_024671692.1:0-526 GCF_008729295.1 Plectropomus leopardus | reverse complement strand
AGCTGAAAACACCTCAAAACAGCATAAAATAGTGTGTTAGGGCACGCCATAGCAAAGAAACTTTCAGAAATATTCAAAAACACCCAAATTCTGAACGTCCAAAAAATGACAAAAAGGCAAGGCTATAGTATGGAAAAATATCAAAATATGACACGTCCCAAAAACACCTGAAACCACCTCAAAACAGCATAAAATAGCGTGCTAAGACACGCCATAGCAAAGAAACTTTCAGAAATATTCAAAAACACCCAAATGCTGAACATCCAAAAAATGACCGAGAAGGCAAGGCTATAGTATGGAAAAACGTAAAAGTATGGAAAAATTGCTTAAAACACCTCAAAAAAGCAGAAAATAGCGCGCAAAGACGCGCCATAGCAAAAACACTTTCAAAAACGGCCAAAAACACCCAAATGTCGAACGTCCAAAAAATGACCGAAAAGGCAAGGCTATAGTATGGAAAAATGTCAAAATATGACACGTCCCCAAAAGAGCTGAAAACACCTCAAAACAGCATAAAATAGCGTGC
>NW_024671691.1:0-787 GCF_008729295.1 Plectropomus leopardus | reverse complement strand
TTGGCCTTTTTGGCTTTTGTTTCCACTTTGTATGCTATGACGCGTCAATGCAAGCGAGAATATCTCTTTTTAAGCCATTTTTGGGACATTTCAAAATTTGACATTTTTGCCATGCTATAGTATGCGATTTTTGGCCATTTTTTCAATATGCTAAATAATAACGTTTTTTGGCCTTTTTTGGCCTTTCTTTCAACTTTGCTATGACGCATCACTGTAAGCTATAATATGTTGTTTTTAGCCCTATTTGGGACATGTCAAAATCTGACATTTTTGCTATACTATAGTATGCGTTTTTTGTCCATTTTTTCAACATGCTAAATAATGACATTTTTGGCCCTTTTTGCCTTTGTTTCCACTTTACATATAATGACGCGTCTCTACAAGCTATAATATGTCGTTTTCCGCCATTTTTGGGACATGTCAAAATTGAACATTTTTGCTATACTATAGTATGTGATTTTTGTCAATTTTTTCAACATGCTAAATGATGATGTTTTTGGCCTTATTTGGCTTTTGTTTCCACTTTGTATACTATGACGCGTCTCTACAAGCTATAATATGTCATTTTCAGCCATTTTTGGGACATGTCAAAATTTTACATTTTTGCTACACTATAGTATGCGATTTTTGTCAATTTTTTCAACATGCTAAATAATGATGTTTTTGGCCCTTTTTTGCCTTTGTTTCCACTTTATATTTAATAATGCCTGTCTACAAGCTACTATATGTCCTGCTTCGCCATTTTTGGGACATGTCAAAATTTTAAATTTTTGCCATACTATAGTAT
>NW_024671690.1:0-228 GCF_008729295.1 Plectropomus leopardus | reverse complement strand
ACTGAAGAGCTCCATCTGTCTCTCTCTATCACACACACACACACACACACACACACACACAAACACACACACACACACACACTTAGACACATACACATCATCCCGCCCGATGTTTTCTTCCTCAATTTTTCCAGTACAGTACAACTCAGGTGGGCAAACTGTGCTCCAGACTGCCTCTGTCTGTGTGTGTGTGTGTGTGTGTGTGTGTGTGTGTGTGTGTGTGTGTGT
>NW_024671689.1:0-987 GCF_008729295.1 Plectropomus leopardus | reverse complement strand
TGACAGCAAGATAACTGTTGAATGATGGATAGGCGGCATAAACTTTATCCCATAAGCTGATGTTTTTTTCCGAAACTTTGCCTCCTGCAAAACAACGTAAATGATTTCTATTGTACTGTAATGAGAGAGCTCTGGAGCACCAGAGGCCAAAGTCTTTGGATTAAATATAATCTTAAATAGGTCAGCCCTCACCCATTGGTCAGATTTAATCAGTCAAAACTCACCTTTTCATAAAGCTGAGCATAATGCAAACCTTCAAAGTCAATTTAATTTTAAGGTGTGCTCACTAGACTTGGTCAATTATTTGCCTTTATCAATATCCTCTAAGTTATACTGCATCGGCTTATTTGAATTTAATAACCAAACACTAATATTCTCCCTCATAAGATCGTCAGAATATTATGTAAAAGGCTCCAGGGAGCATATTGCAGTGTGAGTTGCCTTCCCTGAAATGGCAGAACACTTTGAAGGTGCTAATTTTCTTTCCCCAGAGGTAAAGAGGCCAGCAATCCTTTACCTTCATTATAGAGCAGATGCGATGATGAACTCCTTGTCTTAGAGGCAAGTCATTTAACCTTCTCTTACCCCAGCCACGCCGTTTGTCACCGCACAGTCATGCCATGGCGACGCCAGAGGAGAGCTAGAGGGATGAATGTCATATGAAAGTCAATGGACAGAAAGGAATTAAGATGGCAGTTTCGAGACGAATTTTCTACAGTGGAGCTTGTGATTAGAAGGCATTACGAAGCGCATGACCACAGGGGACTTAATCACATGGAAAATACAGTGGAAGATGATGAAGATAAAGCAGTGTAGACGAGAAGAGAAAGGAACAAGAGAAAATTGCACGGGCCAAGTCCCGAGCTCATGACATAGATATATGGAAATTCAGGGTGAACACTGGCATTTAATACTAAAGCACTGATTTTCACTTTTTTCTAACATCATCATTATTTCTCATTCAGAGGTTCCAAGTTTGAGCGTAGC
>NW_024671688.1:0-798 GCF_008729295.1 Plectropomus leopardus | reverse complement strand
AAAATTGATGCTTTCATAATATTGTTTAGTATACATAAGCAGGAGCTCGGAGTAGAGCCGCTGCTCCTCCGCGTTGAGAAGAGCCAGATGAGGTGGCTCGGGCATCAAATTAGGATGCCTCCAGGACGCCTCCCTGGTGAGGTGTTCAGGGCACGTCCCAACGGTAGGAGGCCCCGGGGAAGACCCAGGACACGCTGGAGAGACTATGTCTCACAGCTGGCCTGGGAACGCCTCGGGATCCCCTAGGAAGAGCTGGACGAAGTGGCCAGGGAGAGGGAAGTCTGAGCTTCCCTGCTTAGGCTGCTGCCCCCGCGACCCAACCACGGATAAGCGGAAGAAAATGGATGGATGGATGGACATAAGCAGTGCATATAGCATCTTCACTGCAATCTGCAAGATAAGATTTATTTCTATTTATAAATCATACTCATCTTTTATAATTGTAACTGGTGAGTTAGTGGGGAAACGGAAAATTTTAAGAAGCCTATTTACAGGTCTAAGTGTTTTTATAGACCTGTAAACCTCTATATACATGAATGTGGACATGGTCTCACTTTTAGGATATTGCAAACCACTGATGTTTACTCAACATTAAGTACTTAAGTATGCACACCAGACAAAGCAGGCTGCCAGAGACACAGACAGATTTGGTGCTAATCACCTTGTCAGTTGTTGGATAAGGTGATTAAAAGAGCAAACTGTGTCTTTCTTCCTTGTCAGATTGTCTTGTGTGAGCTTGTGCTGATCATCTTTAGGCCCAGTTACTATAGCAACACATTATAAATTTGTGGCTTATAT
>NW_024671687.1:0-838 GCF_008729295.1 Plectropomus leopardus | reverse complement strand
ACATGCCTCTACATGCTATACTTAGTGGTTTTTAGGTGTTTTTTTGGACATGTCAAATTTTGACATTTTCGCCATACTATAGCCTTGGTGTTTTGGTCATTTTTTCAGCATGCTATTTTCTGGGTTTCTGGGCAATTTTTGGATGTTTTTTTAAACCTGTATACTATGACATGCCTCTACATGCTATACTAAGTGGTTTTCAGGTGCTTTTTGGACATGTCAAATTTTGACATTTTCGCCATACTATAGCCTTGGTGTTTTGGTCATTTTTTCAGCATGCTATTTTATGTGTTTTTAGGCCGATTTTGCAGGTTTTTTCAACACTGTATACCATGACATGCCTCTACATGCTATACTAAGTGGTTTTTAGGTGTTTTTTGGCCATGTCAAATTTTGACATTTTCGCCATACTATAGCCTTGGTGTTTTGGTCATTTTTTCAACATGCTATTTTATGCGTTTTTGGGCCGATTTTGCAGGTTTTTTCAACACTGTATACTTTACTATGACTCTACATGCTATACTAAGTGGTTTTCAGGTGTTTTTTGGACATGTCAAATTTTGACATTTTCGCCATACTATAGCCTTGGTGTTTTGGTCATTTTTTCACAATGCTATTTTCTGGGTTTCTGGGCTGTTTTTGGATTTCATCAATCATATCAAAGAAATGTTACTTCTACTGAATCTGATACACACTGATTACTGATGAGCCACTGAAGAAGATTATATTGTTATTAAACACAGTACATCATAGAAACCATCACAATGTCTACTAGTTTTCGCTTTGTGCTGCACACGACCACGAGGTGTATGCAAATCTCAGTAGGCATGCGCAACTC
>NW_024671686.1:0-215 GCF_008729295.1 Plectropomus leopardus | reverse complement strand
CCCAGAGACATTGTTTGGGTAAACCACCCGAAGACCGAACTGACTATCTGTGAGCTGATCTTTAATTGTGTTGGTTCTAATAAAGGATATTACCAACTGACTTTAAGTGTTGGCGTACTGCATCTGGGTTCATACACACCCCGTTTCAGTACAATCTGGCCAGACATGGACCCAGCAGACTCCAACACTCTTCAGTCTCGTCTAGCCCGTGTTGA
>NW_024671685.1:0-241 GCF_008729295.1 Plectropomus leopardus | reverse complement strand
GTGTGTGTGTGTGTGTGTGTGTGTGTGTGTGTGTGTGTGTGTGTGTGTGCGTGTGCGTGCCAGGACTCATGCAGTGGGCAGATTGAGAAGCAGCATGTTGTTACGTCAGGACAGATTAGTTTGGAAACCCGCAGAGAACACACACATAACACACAGGCAAACTGTTGTTTCCGTACTAAATGTAGCCTCACTCCTTGTGCAGGTGTGTGTGTGTGTGTGTGTGTGTGTGTGTGTGTGTGTG
>NW_024671683.1:0-370 GCF_008729295.1 Plectropomus leopardus | reverse complement strand
ATGGAAAGGTGAGGAGAGGTGAGGAGAGAGGGATGGGATGTGGAGATTTTACTCACCGAATGAAACCTGGGAACTCTGACATCATAAGTTAAGACCACTTACTGGACTTCTGTTTCATTTTCTTAACTTCTACTGTACACTGTAAAAACTGACATTTTGATATTGGTAAAAATAAGCTTAGAAACTGATTACCCTGAAAATGGAAAGTAAATATAACTATCGTGTTTACTTTATATCTATCTGTAAGGTTTAGTTAAAATGTTATTTACTTCATTTTGTAAATTCAACTGAAAATTGAAAAGAGAAATTTACTTGTTATTATTAAGTGATAGCAACTTAATCAAACCAAGGTCGTCTGACTCAATAGTTG
>NW_024671682.1:0-1068 GCF_008729295.1 Plectropomus leopardus | reverse complement strand
AGTTGGCTAAGTCCAGGTTAAGCCCGTCTCGTTCGCTAGCAAGCTACCTGACGTTAGCTAGCCAAGTTTCTCAACGCTAACGTTAGCATTAGCCACATTGTTGGCCCGTGGGAGTCGCTGACATAAGGCAACGTTGTGAGAACTTCTAAAAGCAACCCGGTGGATATAAAGACTCTATCAAATTGATATTCGCGTTTGGCTGAAGGTAAGTTGAGCCTTTTATTATTTACCCCACTATCAGCAGCTTCCTCCCAACTTTCAGCGACCTCCTCATCCATGTTTCATTTTGCTCAGACACGCTGTGGAGTTGGACGTCCTGGTCTGCTTCAGACCCGCCTCTCGGCTGTTCTCAGGCTTTGACATCACACTGACGGATTTCCCCACCGCATGATACCCCCCTGCACCGCTCTGCACCGCTCCGCACAGCACAGCTGACAAGAAACGGGCCCTAAGTGGCTAACCACATTTCAGCAAAGTCACAGTAAACAAGGAACAAATCGTAAACATGCTACAGGTTTGTGAACTGTCATTAACCCAGTGACTGTTTCCTTATTTGCTCTATCCCCCCATATTTCTGAAAACCTCATAACTGTGACAGTCAAAATTGTGATACAGAGCGTAATGTAAACAACAAAAAACATATTGTCTATCAATTAAGATTATCTAACTTCATGTCTGATTAATTTCTATAATTGTAGTTCTCATTGCACAGATGATTCTGGTGTGACAGAACACACATGATCTCAAATGAGTAAGGGACTGTAGTCATAGTATGTTAAAAAAACAGAAAGAAAGTAATATTAAAGCGTCGGAAAAAGTCATAGTATAGCACTATTTCAAAAAATTAAAAAGTGATAGTAGAACATGTCGGGAAAAAAAGTATAGCATGTCGAAACCATATATTATAGCAATATTTTAGCATGTAAAATAAAAAAGTAATAGTATAGCATGTCGAATAAACAAGAAAATGTCATAGTATTGTATATTGAAAACAGTCATAGTGTATCATGTTGAAAAAAATTGGTAAAATGTCATAGTACAGCATGTTGAAAAATGTCATAGTATAGT
>NW_024671681.1:0-307 GCF_008729295.1 Plectropomus leopardus | reverse complement strand
GTGTGTGTGTGTGTGTGTGTGTGTGTGTGTGTGTGTGTGACTTGTGTTAGTTTTACAGTCGGACAGAAATATTTGCCCCCTGACAGACAGAGAGGGAACACAGGACTCAGCATGAGAGTTTATGTTAAAATATGTGTGTGTGGACGCGAGAGATCACAAGCTGGAGGCTATCCTTGTGTGTGTGTGTGTGTGTGTGTGTGTGTGTGTGTGTGTGTGTGTGTCTGCACAGTCTCTCAGGGTTCAGAGGAGGCGGAGCCATTGACTGGAGCTCTGACTAAAGAGGATTCTCTGCTGTTGATGTGGATCA
>NW_024671680.1:0-507 GCF_008729295.1 Plectropomus leopardus | reverse complement strand
CTGTTTAGGTCATTTTGTGGACATGCCATATTTGGGTGTTTTTGTCCGTTTTTGCAACATTCTTTGCCATGGCGTGTTTCAACACGCTCTTTTATGCAGTTTTCATCAGTTTTTGGCTATTTTCGAACATGTCATTTTTTGACGTTTTCGCCATACTATAGCCTTGGTTTTTGGGTCATTTTTTGGACATGCCATATTTGGGTGTTTTTGTCCGTTTTTGCAACACTCTTTGCCATGGCGTGTTTAAACACGCTCTTTTATGCAGTTTTCAGCAGTTTTTGGCTATTTTTGGGACATGTCATTTTTTGACGTTTTTGCCATAGTATAGCCTTGCTGTTTAGGTCATTTTTTGGACATGCCATATTTGGGTGTTGTTGTCCGTTTTTGCAACTTTCTTTGCCATGGCGTGTCTTTGCACGCTGTTTGATGCAGTTTTAACCTGTTTTTAGCTTTTTTTGGAACATGTCATTTTTTTGACGTTTTTGCCATAGTATAGCCTTGCTGTTT
>NW_024671679.1:0-967 GCF_008729295.1 Plectropomus leopardus | reverse complement strand
ATTCATGAAGAATTGCACATGCTTTGTGATTTATGACAACATAATTAAAATATAAAACCAGAAGTATGCTGGGTCCAAGTTATCCTGACAGGCTCACCATTGACTCCTGCTCTCTTCATCTTCCAGCTTAGACTATCACGCACAGTACTACGAATTCACTGGGGTCAACAGCTGCTGGGATGTGATCCATCTGCACCGTCTGCTGTGGGCCTCAGTGGTGTTGAATGTGTTCGCCTTGTTCCTGGGCATCATCACAGCTGCCTTGCTCGGAGCGTACAAGGATATGGTGAGAAGGAGTCCGAAAAAAATGAAAACTTAAATGCATCTTAAGTATGCCCAAAAACTTCATACAAAATGTAACGGTAGAGTATGCTATGAAAAATAAAATAAATTAAAAAGAACTGCACTTTTGTGTACCCTAAAGATATCATAGTATAGTATGCTCTGAAGTGATGTCAAAAAATAGTATGCTATGGAATTTTTTTTATGCCGTGTTATTGTGGAAAACATACTATACTATGACATCCATGTGCTTTTGGAACTATACCATTCCACTTTTATGTCCGCTTTCTATTTTTAAGGAAATATTTCCCTAAGATGTTTTTATTCTATTTTTTAACAACATACTATAGAATTACATTTTTATGTTGACATGTCCCAAAAACAGCTAAAAACACCTGAAAACAGCATAAGATAGTGTGCCAATACATGTCATAGAATAGTATTTTGCAAAAATGACCAAAAACATCACAATATAGCATGTTGAAAAAATGACGGAAAAGGCAAGGCTATAGTATGGCAAAAATGTCAAAATATGACATGTTTCAAAAATGGCTAAAAACACCCCAAAACAGCATAAAATAGTGTACCAAGACATGCCATAGCGTAGTATTTTGCAAAAACGACCAAAAACATCATAATGTAGCATGTTGAAAAAATGACCAAAAAGGCAAGGCTATAGTATGGC
>NW_024671676.1:0-856 GCF_008729295.1 Plectropomus leopardus | reverse complement strand
GGCACACTATTTTATATCGTTTTCATCAGTTTTTAGCAGTTTTTTGGAAATGTCATTTTTGGCCAATTTTGCCATACTATAGCCTTGCTTTTTGGTCATATTTTTCCCGACATGCCGAATTCGGGTGTTTTTGGCGTTTTTTGAAACAGTCTATGCAATGGTGTGTTTCTGCACACTATTTTATATCGTTTTAATCAGTTTTCATCAGTTTTTTGGAAATGCCATTTTTTGCCATTTTTGCCATACTATAGCCTTGCTTTTTTGGGTCAGTTTTCTGACATACTGAATTCGGGTGTTTTTGGCGTTTTTCCCAACATTCTATGCAATGGCGTGTCTCTGCACGCTATTCAATGTCGTTTTCATCAGTTTTTAGCAGTTTTTTGGAAATGTCATTTTTGGACATTTTTGCCATACTATAGCCTTGCTTTTTTGGTCATTTTTTCGACATGCTGAATTTCGGGTGTTTCGGGTGTTTTTTGCAACATTCTATGCTATGGCGTGTCTCTGCATGCTATTTAATGTCGTTTTCATCAGTTTTCATCAGTTTTCATCAGTTTTTTGGAAATGTCATTTTTTGTCATTTTTGCCATACTATAGCCTTGCTTTTTTGGTCATTTTTTTCCCGACATGCCGAATTCCGGTGTTTTTGGCGTTTTTTGCAATATTTTATGCTATGGCGTGTCTCTGCACGCTATTTAATGTCGTTTTCATCAGTTTTCATCATTTTTTTGGAAATGTCATTTTTGGACATTTTTGCCATACTATAGCCTTGCTTTTTTGGTCATTTTGTCAACATGTTATTTTTTGGGTTTTTGGGCCTTTTTGGATGTTCTTTTCAAACTGTATACCATAACAT
>NW_024671675.1:0-994 GCF_008729295.1 Plectropomus leopardus | reverse complement strand
TTTGGCTATTTTTGTAACCTTCTGTGCTATGGCGTGTCTGGGCAGGCCAATCTAAGTTGTTTCTGGCGGTTTTGAGCTACTTTTGGGACATGTCAAATTTTGACATTTTCGCCTTACTGTAGTCTTGGATTTTTGGTCATTTTTTCCACGTGCATAATTATGGCGGTTTGGGCTACTTTTGCAACTTTCTATGCTATGGCGTGTCTGGGCAGGCTAATCTAAGCTGTTTCTAGCGGTTTTGAGCTGTTTTTGGGACATGTCAAATTTTGACATTTTCACCTTACTATAGTCTTGGATTTTTGGTCATTTTTTCCACGTGCCAAATTATGGCGTTTTGGGCTATTTTTGCAACTTTCTATTCTATGGCGTGTCTGGGCAAGGTAATCTAAGTTGTTTCTAGCGATTTTGAACTACTTTTGGGACATGTCAAATTTTGACACTTTCGCCTTGCTATAGTCTTGGACTTTTGGTCAATTCTTCAACATCCATAATTATGGCGTTTTTGGGTATTTTTGCAACTTTCTATGCTATGGTGTGTCTTGGCACATTATGCTAAGTTGGTTCCAGCTGTTTTAAGCTGTTTTTGGGACATGTCAAATTTTGACATTTTCGCCTTACTATAGTCTTGGATTTTTGGTCATTTTTTCAACGTGCCAAATTATGGCGTTTTTGGCTATTTTTGTAACCTTCTGTGCTATGGCGTGTCTGGGCAGGCTAATCTAAGTTGTTTCCAGCTGTTTTGAGCTACTTTGGGACATGTCAAATTTTGAAATTTTCGCCTTACCATAGTCTTGGATTTCGGGTCATTCTTTTGACTTGCCAAAATATGTTTTTTTTTGCTACTTTTGCAACTTTCTATGCTATGGCGTGTGTTGGCAGGCTAGTCTAAATTGTTTCTAGCAGCTTTGAGCTTTTTTTGGGACATGTCAAATTTTGACATTTTCGCCTTACTATAGTCTTGGATTTTTGGTCATTTTTTCGACATGTCAAGTGA
>NW_024671674.1:0-363 GCF_008729295.1 Plectropomus leopardus | reverse complement strand
GAGATGTTATTTTTTGACATTTTTGCCATACTATAGCCTTGCTTTTTTGGTCACTTTTTCAACATGCCATATTTTTGTGTTTTTGGACGTTTTGGAGACAGTTTATGCTATGGCGTGTCTCAGCACGCTATTTCATGTAGTTTTAAGCAGTTTTCAGCTGTTTTTGGAAATTGTCATTTTTTGAAATTTTTGCCATACTATAGCCTTGCTTCTTTAGTCATTTTTTGGACATGCCATATTTATGTGTTTTTGGACGTTTTTACAACAGTTTATGCTATGGCATGTCACGGCACGCTATTTCATGTACTTTTGAGCAGTTTTCAGCTGTTTTTGGGAAATGTCATTTTTTGACATTTTTGCCAT
>NW_024671673.1:0-726 GCF_008729295.1 Plectropomus leopardus | reverse complement strand
TTTTTTCAACATGCCATATTTTATTGTTGTTTGCTGTTTTTGAAACTTTCTATGCTATGGCGTTTCTCAAGACGCTATTTAATGCAGTTTTGAATTGTTTTCGGCAGTTTAATGGACATGCCATTTTTTGACGTTTTTGCCATACTATAGCCTTGCTTTTTGAGCAATTTTTTCGACATGCCATATTTTATTGTTTTTGGCCGTTTTTGAAACTTTATATGCTATGGCGTCTTTAGACACGGTATTTAATTCAGTTTTAAACTGTTTTCAGCCGTTTTTAGGACATGCCATTTTTTGACGTTTTTGCCATACTATAGCCTTGCTTTTTGGGTCATTTTTTCAACATGCCATATTTTGGTGGTTTCTTTGCCATTTTTGAAACTTTCCATGCTATGGCGTGTCTAGATACACTATTTACTGCAGTTTTGAATTGTTTTCAGCAGTTTTTGGGACATGCCATTTTTTGACGTTTTTGCCATACTATAGCCTTGCTTTTTGGGTCATTTTTTCAACATGCCATATTTTGGTGTTGTGGACCATTTTTGAAAGTTTCTGTGCTATGGCGTGTCTCCACACGCTATTTAATGCAGTTTTGAATTGTTTTCAGCAGTTTTTAAGATATGCCATTTTTTGACGTTTTTGCCATACTATAGCCTTGCTTTTCGAGCAATTTTTTGCGACATGCCATATTTTGATGTTTTTTTTGCGGTTTTTGAAACTTTCCAT
>NW_024671672.1:0-600 GCF_008729295.1 Plectropomus leopardus | reverse complement strand
CATCTCTACAAGCTTTAATAAGTTGTTTACAGCCATTTTTATGACCTTTCAAAATTTGATATTTTTTGACATACTATCCTATGGCGTTTTTGGCCATTTTTTCAACATGTTAAATCATGAAGTTTATGGACTTCTTTTGCCTTAATTTCCACTTTGTATACTATGACGTGTCTCTACAAACTATAATAGGTGGTTTTCAGCCATTTTTATGACCTCTCAAAATTTGACATTTTTCAGCATACTATACTATGGGGGTTTTGGCCAGTTTTTCAACATGCTAAATTATAACGTTTTTGGCCTTTTTTGGCCTTTATTTCACCTTTTTTTATTATGATGTGTTTCTACAAGCTATAATAAGTCATTTTCAGCTATTTTTATGACCTGTCAAAATGTGACATTTTTTGACATACTATACTATGGCGTTTTTGGCCATTTTTTCAACTTGCTAAATTATGAAGTTTCTGGCCTTTTTTGGCCTTTAATTCCACTTTTTATGCGATGATGCATCTCTACAAGCTGTAAAAAGTTGTTTTCAGCCATTTTTGTGACCTGTCAAAATTTGATATTTTTTGACATACTATACTATGGCGTTTTTGGCCA
>NW_024671671.1:0-1513 GCF_008729295.1 Plectropomus leopardus | reverse complement strand
CAGAAACAAAAAATACATTATGAATCAATAAAATTGTGCCCATCCTATATTTTCTACTTAAAATTTACTTTAATTTCCTATTAAAGTCTTAAAAATGTAATTGTTATTGTTGGTCAATGTCTCATTGCTTAACAACTGGGTAATATTTAAAATGCAGAAATAATGTATTTATTGACATTACTGCTCCTCAAAACAAAAAACTGGAGTCTGAAGGAAAACTAGTCAATACCACTGTAAATTCCATCATTCATTGCTTAAAGATATCAGTTTTTGTAATAGGAATTTGGTGAACTGCTCACTCTGGATGAGAAAACTCACAGTAGCTGCGTTTGATTCAAAGACCATAATTTCTATAGTATGCACACCATTATGAGAACATTATAGTTCAAAGCAACACATTTATTAACACATAGGCTCGCTGTTCAACAAATAGCTTGGCTTAAGTCTGAAATTAAATATTTTTCTAAGATAGTTTGATGAAACGTTCATTAAAGTAGTAAAACGGAAGCAGCGTACTTACTGTCGTTAAAAGATGAAAGTGGAAGAGAATAGAAAGGGAGATGGTCTCGGTTCTGTCGCGTTGATCCTCTCGTCTGTGCTCTTGTAGTCTGAACGCCGGTGACTCCACCACCGTTTCTTTATACTCTCCTCACTCCCCTCTGGACACTTCTCCATATTTCTCGACTTTTCCACCATGCTCCAGAGCGCTCCAGCAGAGGCTCTCCACTGACTGTTTGGTCCAATCACAGAGCTGAGCGCGGACGCTCGGCGTCATGACGTAACACGGGAGCGTGTTACGTGTTACCCCAGAAGCCTCGTGATCGTGCTGGAGAAACAGAAAGACTTCACTATCAGGTTAAAAAGTATTTTTGGCTGAACTTAACAAAACCTAAACCTTATGAATGAGGTGTATTTTCTCCTGCCATTATAAAAACTACAGAGAAGTGAAACAAATTAAAGAATGTAGGTTACTGGAGGTAAAATAACTTACTCCCTAAATTTGATCTCCTAGTATCAGACATCAGTTACATCATACATTTACATGGCAAAATGAATTAGAAAAGAGATCTGGTGTAAAAATAATAATTAGAGATATTCATGCTCCAACTTTAAACAATAAATTCAGTCAATGAAAACAATATTATTACATAATACAAATTACATCAGGACCTGAATGAGACTTTCCTTGCACTGTCAATGCAAATGGATAGCCTACATGCTGGTTAAAAACAAATAAAAAAAAGTAAAATAAAACAGCAAGTTTTTTTTTTTTTTATTTAGAAAGAAGAAATGCAAAATAGCCTAAACTCAACTACCAGGTTTTAAATTGGATACAATATAGTAATTGTTAGGATATTCACCCTTATGTGCTAATCTTTATCACCCTTCTGATCCCCATAAAAGCTTTAATATTAAAAATTAAATTAAAGATGTAAAAACATTTTACCATAGCATGTTTTTAAATGTTACTCCAGAGGAAACACTTTTAATGTATTATTGTATCACTGTAACA
>NW_024671670.1:0-267 GCF_008729295.1 Plectropomus leopardus | reverse complement strand
TTTGCTCACTCAGGCCAAATGTTGGGCTACATTTTTGCTTTAAGTGTTTTATATTCATGTTTTATTCATCAAACAGTGAAGATGCCAGTGTATTACAGCCTGCTGGCCTTCAACTAGCTAGCTTGGTTAAAAGTCATCCTGGTAGCTATTATGAGGACATTGCAGCCTCTCAAACATGTCATTTTATAAATACATATATAAATGAATGTGGATATATTTATAAATACAGGTATTAGGAAATAAATATTTTAATAAATGAATGAATAA
>NW_024671669.1:0-290 GCF_008729295.1 Plectropomus leopardus | reverse complement strand
ATAAAAGACAGTAAACCAAATCAATAATAAATATCAGTGAATAAAAGTCCCGTCCCCACACGTGTGTCACCATAATCTAACCCACAATCATCACAGTAACTCTCAGGCCCATAAACAAAGCTCCTGTGGTGTTTTTGCTGTGAGCTTTATATCAATATTAAATATGAATGTCCTCAGCAGGACATGAGTCCAGAGGACATTTATGTGTCCAAACAGCATCCTGTTGGCCTTTAAACGACTACACGTTCAAACGGCCGCCGAACGAAGATTTACTCCGTTTAACGTCAAAT
>NW_024671668.1:0-407 GCF_008729295.1 Plectropomus leopardus | reverse complement strand
CATCATAGACTTCAGCACATACAACAGCTGATGACATAATGACATCATAGACTACAGCCCAACCAACAGGTTATGACTTGATGACATCTTAAGCGATAGTAGCAGTTTAGTGACCCTAGTTTCGTTAGTGTGTATATTCCTGAAGCACACGTTTCTTGTGCTCAGTTGAAATCCCCGTCCGTGTGATGGGGAGGAGGGAGAGGTGGCAGAGCTTTCTGCCCGATCCGGTGAGGGTGGTTTTGAGTCCGTTCAGACCTGCCACTCTGGCTCTGCTTCCTCTCTCTGGAATTCATATTTAAGTCGAAATTTCTGATCAATGACTCTAGGATCCTCATTGAGTGCTTATCCTTTTTACTGTTCACCACCTTGGTTCTGTTGAACTGCACTACGCCAATCCCGTTGCCTCT
>NW_024671667.1:0-217 GCF_008729295.1 Plectropomus leopardus | reverse complement strand
TGTGTGTGTGTGTGTGTGTGTGTGTGTGTGTGTGTGTGTGTGTGTGTGTTGAGAGATGTTAGATGCTTTTGGGCAGCTGCTAATTAGCTGAGTGATTAAAACGACATGATGCGGTGGTGAAATACTTCACACTTTCACACACACTCTGAAGACACACTCTGAAATTCAGTTCACAGAGACCAACACATTATCCACACACTCCCCCT
The DNA here is from genome assembly GCF_008729295.1 of Plectropomus leopardus. Classification (NCBI taxonomy): domain Eukaryota; kingdom Metazoa; phylum Chordata; class Actinopteri; order Perciformes; family Serranidae; genus Plectropomus; species Plectropomus leopardus. The sequence continues at coordinate 11 of NW_024671667.1, read as the reverse complement.
CTCACTCTCTC
>NW_024671666.1:0-849 GCF_008729295.1 Plectropomus leopardus | reverse complement strand
TTTTTTTTGTGCTGCAAAAGCAGTTTTGAACTCATCGTTTTTCGGTTTTTAAAGTGAGTTTTTCTTTTTTCATGTTTGATTGACAGACTGCCTTTTCACCGACAAACAAACTGTAAAACTGCAGAAAACTTCTCTGAAATGCAAAAACGTGGACAGATTTTGGGGGTTTCGGCTTCCTGCTTCTTTCGTCTGATTGACAGAAATGATTCTTTTGATTTCTGCGAACCCACTCCTGTGCCTTATTTCTCTGGATTTTTCGGCTGGTTTTTGATTTTCTGCGTGCCGTAGGGGCGGAGCTTCGGTGGCGGGTTGTGTTGATCTGACCTAAGATTTTTTTGGACAATTTTTCACTTATTTTAAGATGATTTTGTGGTAATGTTGGTTTATATTTTGGGGAAGGTTTTATAATAACTGTGTTTTTACTGTAAACATGCTCTGGACGTCCCGCCCACCTGTCCTCCACCTGTGTGTATTTATACACGTGTGTGTGTATTTATACACGTATGTGCGTATTTATACGTGTGTGTGTATTTATGCATCGTGTGTATATATTTATCTGTGTGTGTGTGTGTGTGTGTGTGTGCCAAGCAGAGCTGATTGGTTCAAATGTCCAACCTTCATTTGTTTCTATTAAAATCTATTTAAATCCAGCTCTGGTTTTTAAAAGTTTTTTATTGTAATTTGAAGTTTGGAAGTTTTAGCCGAGCTTTATTTTGTATTTATTTTATCACCAACTGTAAGAAACATTATGTGGACGTTGTGCTCTTTTGTATATGGTATTTCAAAACTGTTTTTTTCTTTCTTTTTGTAATTCACATTTTATTGAATTTTAATTTTTACAACAACAAA
>NW_024671665.1:0-408 GCF_008729295.1 Plectropomus leopardus | reverse complement strand
TTTGGGTCATTTTTTTGACATGCTATATTTTGGTGTTTTTGGCGATTTCTGCATGTTTTAATGCTATGGCGTGTCTCAGCACACTTTTTCATGCTGATTTGAAGTATTTAAAGCAGTTTTTGGGACACGTCATTTTTTGCCATGTTTGCCATACTATAGCCTTGCTTTTTGGGTCATTTTTTTTGACATGCTATATTTTGGTGTTTTTGGCAAATTTTGCAGGTTTGAATGCTATGGCGTGTCTCAGCACGCTATTTCATGCTGATTTGAACTGTTTTAAGCAGTTTTTGGGACACGTCATTTTTTGCCATGTTTGCCATACTATATATAGCCTTGCTGTTTTGGTCATTTTTTGACATGCTATATTCTGGTGTTTTTGGGAATTTCTGCAGGTTTCAATGCTATGGC
>NW_024671664.1:0-557 GCF_008729295.1 Plectropomus leopardus | reverse complement strand
TGTCTCAGCACGCTATGTTATTCTTTTTTGAGGTGTTTTCAGCTGTTTTTGGGACATATAAAATTTTGACAATTTTGCCATACTATAGCCTTGCTTTTTTGAACAATTTCTTGACAAGCTAAATTATGATGTTTTGGGCCGGTTTCTCATGTTTCAATGCTATGGAGTGTCTCAGCACGCTAATTTATGCTGTTTTTTGACATTTTGACAATTTTGACAATTTTGCCATACTATAGCCTTGCTTTTTTGATCAATTTTTGAACATGCTAAATTATCATGTTTTGGTCCAGTTTGTCACAGTTTAATGCTATGGTGTATATCAGCACGCTAATTTATGCTGTTTTGTGGTGTTTTCAGCTGTTTCTGGGACATGTCATATTTTGACATTTTTGCCATACTATAGCCTTGCTTTTTTGGTCAATTTTTTGACATGCAAAATTATCTTGTTTTTGACCATATTTGCACGTTTTAATGCTATGACGTGTCTTAGCACGCTATTTTATGCTGATATGAGGTGTTTTCAGCTGTTTTTGGGACATGTCAAATTTTGACAATTT
>NW_024671663.1:0-296 GCF_008729295.1 Plectropomus leopardus | reverse complement strand
GTGCTTTCGGATGATTTTTCGACATGCGAAATGATGGTGTTTTTGGACGTTTTTGCAACCTTCTATGCCATGGCATTATTCGGCTTGCTATTTTATGCAGTTTTCAGCTGTTTTTGGGACATGTCAAATTTTGACATTTTCGCCATAGTATAGCCTTGGTGTTTTTGGCGTTGTTGGACAATTTTTCGAAATCTGAAATTATGGTGTTTTTGGACGTTTTTGCAAACTTCTATGCCATGGCATGACTCTGCACGCTATTTAATGCGGTTTTCAGCTGTTTTTGGGACATGTCAAAT
>NW_024671662.1:0-256 GCF_008729295.1 Plectropomus leopardus | reverse complement strand
TCATTAAACTTATAATGAGCATAAGTGAAACCAAGTATTTAAAATGATAATTTTTTTAAATGTTATGTAATTATTAAAATAACATAAATGAAATTTTTCCTCCCTGTAAAATCATACCTTTCACAGCATTCCTACCCTTATCGGCCAATCTTACACGATGGACAGGAATGTTAAAAACCTCCCCCAAAGATAGATAACACACAAACGCACACACACACACACACACACACACACACACACACACACACAAAACAAC
>NW_024671661.1:0-235 GCF_008729295.1 Plectropomus leopardus | reverse complement strand
GTCAACACACACACACACACACACACACACACACACACACACACACACACACACACACACACACACACACACACATAAAGGGCGTTAATGACTGCATGCTATCTGGGGGTAACAGACACAGATAGAGGGCAAAAGACAGCTGTGGTTCACTTGAATTTTTGTGCCTCTTGCACACACTCGTGCATGCACACTCACACATACAACTCGGACTGTTCTCAGCACTTTATCAACCCAC
>NW_024671660.1:0-1016 GCF_008729295.1 Plectropomus leopardus | reverse complement strand
TTGAAAACAACTGTAAATGCATGTAAATGTATTGGCCAGATATCTTCATAAGTGTGTCGTTCAACATCTTTAGCGAGATAAATCATTGTCAATCAGAGCCATTGTTCTTGGCTGGCACAAAAAAAAAGCCTCATTGGATTTTGGCTAAATACATAGAGTCTGTCCACAGACATTAGCTAATTTGTTCAAAAAAATCTGTGAACATGACTGACAAACAAGACTAAATTTATCCCTTTGAAACCTATGCAAATTGGGGAAAACATAGAGTGGAAAAGGCAATGAGCAACATGGCAAGAAATATCCCACAACTTGCAAGAAATTAAAAAAAAAAAAAGAAAAAAGTGACAAATAACTTCACCTGAAAAAAAGTTTTTTCCATAGAATTATATTTGTGATTATTATGATTATATATATTTACAGATAGATTACAAGAAAAAATACTTTCTTTTTTTCTTTCATTTTTCCTTTTTTTCCAGGTCATTTTCAGTTTTGTTTATGTCTTACGTTTTTCTTCTTTTTTTCCAGCAAGTTTCTTGTAACCTTCTTTCTAATATCTTGCTATTATTTTGGGCCATGTGTTGTTGTGTTGCGTATTGCCTCTATGCCCATGTTCTAAAAGAGATCAAATCATTTTACTCAACTTCCAAAGGCTAAGATAACAAATTTAGTTCTTAACCTAAAACGAAAATCCCTCCCTCAGTTGATGTCCTGTTATTTTTATATTGTCCAGTCATATCAGCTTCAACAGGTTTGACCCTTTGAAACGTGTCTCTGCTACCTGATACGTATTGGTTCAGGAAGAGGGCCCAAATGCAAAACAAACTGCGCACACATACAATACACATAAAGAATTACTACAATTACAAGTATTTAAACCTTTAAACCTGAGGCACACTGGTTCAATTTTTTGAAAAACATGGGGGAAAAGTTAGTAAGTACCTTGGTAAGAAATGATCAGAAACTGCAAGAATCTATTAAGTTAAAAAAAAAAAAAAAAACAACGAAAAAAAACCCCC
>NW_024671659.1:0-353 GCF_008729295.1 Plectropomus leopardus | reverse complement strand
CTGTGTTCATTCAGATCACACAGAAACTTGACCATGCCTTCATGCCGGTTCCCATCAACATGATCTTGTAGCTCAGCAGAATCTCCAGGGCCACAAGCACCAGTGTCATCATCTTACCCCACATCCTAAACATAATCAAAAGGATCAGTTAATTGGTGTTTGTATTGAATAAACAGTTTAGAAAAAAAAAGAACACCTCAATGTGCTTTGAATCAAAGCAAAGCAACAAAGTAAAACACTAAACTCTGACTAGGCAGCTGTGATCTATTCTGCCCTCCTGTTCATTCATATTGTGTCTGTGTGTGTGTGTGTGTGTGTGTGTGTGTGTGTGTGTGTGTGTGTGTGGATAGGGG
>NW_024671658.1:0-299 GCF_008729295.1 Plectropomus leopardus | reverse complement strand
CACACACACACACACACACACACACACACACACACATACATGCGAACATGAATAATAGGGGACTATCTAAGTGTACTATCCAAGAGGGAACCTTTATTAGCAGTCATTTTAAAAATACAAAACTAGAATTGAAAATTCACTTTTGAGGTCTTCTTTCACAATATTACTGCAAATGTGATTTTTACAATTTCTTAAAGAAATTGCCAAGAGGGGACCTGAAGCCTTGAGCGACGTCTGCCTAACAAAGGGGGGACATCCATATACTGCAGTCAAACTGGTTTATCCTGGTTCTCTCACCT
>NW_024671657.1:0-552 GCF_008729295.1 Plectropomus leopardus | reverse complement strand
GCCATATTTTGACATTTTTGCCATACTATAGCCTTGCTTTTTCGGTCATTTTATCCACTTGCCAAATTATGGTATTTTTGGCCCTTTTTGCAATTTTCTATGCTATGGCGTGTCTTGGAGGGCTATTTTATGTGTTTTAATGTAGTTTTCAGCATTTTTTGGGACTTGTCATATTTTGACATTTTTGCCATACTATAGCCTTGCTTTTTCTGTCATTTTTCCACATGCCAAATTATGGTGTTTTTCTCCCTTTTTGCAACTTTCTTTGCTTTAGCGTATCTGGAAGAGCTATTTTATGTGTTTTAATGTAGTTTTCAGCATTATTTGGGACATGCCATATTTTGACATTTTTGCCATACTATAGCCTTGCTTTTTCGGTCATTTTATCCACTTGCCAAATTATGGTGTTTTTCTCCCTTTTTGCAACTTCATATGCTATGGCGTGTTTTTTAAGGCTATTTTATGTTTTTTAATGTAGTTTTCAGCATTTTTTGGGACATGTCATATTTTGACATTTTTGCCATACTATAGCCTTGCTTTTTCGGTCATTTT
>NW_024671656.1:0-250 GCF_008729295.1 Plectropomus leopardus | reverse complement strand
CACACACACACACACACACACACACACACACACACGCATGCACACACACACGCACGCACGCACGCACGCACACACACGCACACACACACACACACACACACACGCACACACACACACACACACACGCACACACACACGGTGCAGGGCTGAATAGGTATTGTGTATGTGACGGGGCGGCAGTTTAAATAGCCCACAGTTTAAACTTCCACTTGCACACCTGAAGGCTGTGATTGACTGAAAGCCGACTGAC
>NW_024671655.1:0-381 GCF_008729295.1 Plectropomus leopardus | reverse complement strand
TATAGCCTTGCCTTTTCGGTCATTTTTTCAACATGAATTATTATGGTATTTTTGGCCGTTTCTGCAACATTCTATGCTATGGCGTTTGTTAGCACATTATTTTATGCCGTTTTGATTTGTTTTCAGCAGTTTTTGGGACGTGTCATATTTTGACATTTTTAGCCATACTATTGCCTTGCCATTGGGTCATTTTTTCAACATGCATTATTTTGGTGTTTCTGACCGTATTTGCAACATTCTATGCTATGGCTAGTATTGCCACACTATTTAATGCTGTTTTGAGGTATTTTAAGGTGTTTTTGTGACGTGTCATATTTTCACAGTTTTAGCCATACTATAGCCTTGCCTTTTCTGTCATTTTTTTAACATGCATTATTATGG
>NW_024671654.1:0-653 GCF_008729295.1 Plectropomus leopardus | reverse complement strand
CCTTTTTGCGTCTTTCTGTGCTATGGTGTGTCTTCAAAAGCTATAATTCGTAATTTTTAGCCATTTTTGGGATATTTCGAAATTTGTCATTTTTAACATACTATAGTATGCGAGTTTTGCCGATTTTTGCACATTTTTGGCCGTTATTGGCCTTTCCCAGCCTTTGTTTCCACTTTGTATACTATGACGGTTCCCTTCAAGATGGAATATCTTGTTTTCAGCCATTTTCGGGACATGTCAAAATTTGACATTTTTGCCATACTATAGTATGCGATTTTTCTCCATTTTTGCAAGATCCTAAATTATGACCCTTTTCTGCCTTTTTTGGCCCTTGTTTCCACTTTGTATACTATGATGCATCTCTACAAGCTATAGTATGTCGTTTTTAGCCATTTTTTGGACATGTCAAAATTTGACATTCTTGCCATGTGATTTTATGCTTTTTTTTTCAACATGCTAAATTATGATGTTTTTGGCCTTTTTTGGCCTTTGTTCCACTTTGTAAACTATGATGCATCTCTACAAGCTATAATATGTTGTTTTTCAGCCATTTTTGGGACATGTCAAAATTTGACATTTTTGCCTATGATACTATATAACTATAACATGTGATTTTTGCCCATTTTTTCAACATGCTAAATTATGACATTTTA
>NW_024671653.1:0-490 GCF_008729295.1 Plectropomus leopardus | reverse complement strand
GGGAAATGTCATATTTTGACATTTTTTGCCATACTATAGCCTTGCTTTTTCGGTCATTTTTTTGACATAAGAAATTATGGTGTTTTTGGCTATTTTTGCAAAATTCTATGCTATGGCATGCGTCAGCAGGCTCCTTTATGCTGTTTTGAGGTGTTTTCAGCCTTTTTTGGGATATGTCATATTTTGCCTTTTTTTGCCATACTATAGCCTTGCTTCTTTGGTCATTTTTTCAACATGTTTTCTAAAGGTGTTTTTGGCTGTTTTTGCAACTTTCTATGCTATGGCATGCGTCAGCAGGCTCCTTTATTCTGTTTTGAGGTATTTTCATCCTTTTTTGGGATATGGCATATTTTGACATTTTTTGCCATACTATAGCCTTGCTTCTTTGGTGATTTTTTTTCAACATGCTTTTTTAAGGTGTTTTTGGCTGTTTTTGCAACTTTCTATGCTATGGCTTGCCTCAGTAGGCTCCTTTATGCTGTTTTGAGGT
>NW_024671652.1:0-240 GCF_008729295.1 Plectropomus leopardus | reverse complement strand
TGACCTTAAGGGGACAAAACTCAATCAATCAATCAATCAATCAATTTTAGTGTTAAAACTTGATTTAAGGGTTCAGGGTAGAGGGGGGTTATTTTAGGTCTTAGGGAATACATTTAAGTCAGTACAATGTCCCTTTAAGTGATGGAAACAAGTATGTGTGTGTGTTTGTGTGTGTGTGTGTGTGTGTGTGTGTGTTGGCAACAAAAAGTCAGTCATTTTCTGTAACTGCTTGTCCTCGTA
>NW_024671651.1:0-687 GCF_008729295.1 Plectropomus leopardus | reverse complement strand
AGCTAGTTGTGGGACATGTCATTTTTTGACATTTTCGCCATACTATATAGCCTTGCTTTTTGTGTCAAATTTTGAGCATTCCATTTTATGATGTTTTTTGCCATTTTTTCAAAAGTCTATGCTATGGCGTGTCTTAGCAAGCTATTTCACGAGTTTTCCTGCTGTTTTTAGCTAGTTCTGGGACATGTAATTTTTTGACATTTTCGCCATACTATATAGCCTTGCTTTTTGTGTCAATTTTTCAACATTCCATTTTATAATGTTTTTGGCCATTTTTGCAAAATTCTATGCTATGGCTGGTCTTAGCACGCTATTTTAAGCTGTTCCCAGCTGTTTTCAGCTGTTTTTGAGACATGTGATTTTTTGACATTTTCGCCATACTACAACCTTGCTTTGTGGGTCATTTTTTCAACATGGAATATTATGGTGTTTTTGACTGTTTTTGAAAAATACGATGCTATGATGTGTCTTAGCATGCTATCTTACGCAGTTTCAAGCTATTTTCAGCCGTTTTTGGGACATGTCATTTTTTGACATGTTCGCCATACTATAGCCTTGCTTTTCATGTCAGATTTTGAGCATTCCATTTTATGATGTTTTTTGCCATTTTTTCGAAATTCTATGCTATGGCGTGTCTTAACACAGTATTTAACAAGGTTTCCAACTGTTTTTAGCTGTTTTTGGGAC
>NW_024671650.1:0-654 GCF_008729295.1 Plectropomus leopardus | reverse complement strand
GTTTTTGGCAATTTTTGCAACATTCTATGCCATGGCGTGTTTTGGCACGCTATTTTGTGCTGTTTTGAAGTGTTTTTAGCTGTTTTTGGGACGGGTCATTTTTTGACGTTTTTCCCTTACTATAGCCTTGCCTTTTCGGTCATTTTTTCAACATGTGAAATCAGGATGTTTTTGGCATTTTTTGCAACATTCTACGCCATGGCGTGTTTTGGCACGCTATTTTATGCCGTTTAAAAGTGTTTTAAGCTGTTTTTGGGATGGGTCATTTTTTCACATTTTTGCCTTACTATAGCCTTGCCTTTTCGGTCATTTTTTTAAATTTGTGAAATCATGGTGTTTTTGGCAGTTTTTGCAACATTGTCTGCCATGGTGTGTTTTGGCACGCTATTTTGTGCTGTTTTGAGGTGTTTTTAGCTGTTTTTGGGACGGGTCATTTTTTGACATTTTTGCCTTACTATAGCCTTGCCTTTTCGGTCATTTTTTCAACATTTGAAATCATGATGTTTTTGGCAATTTTTGCAACATTCTATGCCATGGCGTGTTTTGGCACGCTATTTTATGCTGTTTTAACGTGTTTTAAGCTGTTTTTGGGACGGGTCATTTTGTCACATTTTTGCCTTACTATAGCCTTGCCTTTTCGGTCATCTTTTCAAC
>NW_024671649.1:0-1227 GCF_008729295.1 Plectropomus leopardus | reverse complement strand
TATATTTTGCTTTTGCTTTGAGCACAAACAAATTCTTATTCGGCTCCGCTGAGTTTGAAAACCAGAGACGTAAAAACACTCATCTGCATCGTAAAAATAGAAAATATATATGTTTTGTAATAATCTGACAGAGGATTGCGGAGAGCATGCATACAGACATTAACCCCGTCCTGTCCCCGCTCAGGTGGCGGCGGTGCGCGAGGGCATGTCGTGGATCGTGCCGGTGCCGCTGCTGTCGCTGCTGACGGCGAAGCAGCTGGAGCAGATGGTGTGCGGGATGCCGGAGATCTGCTGCGACGTGCTGAAGAAGGTGGTGCGCTACAGGGAGGTGGACGAGCAGCACTCGCTGGTGCAGTGGTTCTGGCAGACGCTGGAGGAGTTCTCCAACGAGGAGCGAGTCCTCTTCATGCGCTTCGTGTCCGGACGCTCCAGGCTGCCCGCCAACACGGCCGACATCTCGCAGCGGTTCCAGATCATGAAGGTGGACCGGGTGAGTTCGGACCGGAATAAGAGCAACGCGTCCTCAAACACTGAGCGAGGATTCTGGTTTCCTGCATCAGGAGACTTTTCATAGATGCTCACTTATATCTGAAGGTTTTCTCTCTTTTAGGATTTTTGTGTCTATTCTTTTTTTTGTATTAAACAGGACGATGTAGACAGACAGGAAATCACTCTGCCGCTCATGTTTGTAGTCTGACGTCACGTTCACACATCAGGGATATTTTTATAAAACGGATATTTTTACTTCCCTAAAAAAACATAATAATAATCAAACGATCATGCAGGCCAGGAGGCGGTGATTAAGGGTCCGTTTACACGGCAGCGAAACGTTTAACTTTTGTCGCGGTTTGGCTTTTCGTTCACAGGACAACAGCGTTTTTCTTTTGAAGACACCACCCCTTCTGTCGCCGTGGAAACTGGTGATGTGCTGATGCTGTGAGATCGGTGACATCACGACCGCAGTTTGCACACGGTCTTCTTCTGTGGTGTGTCATTATAAAGTTACACCGCCGTCTGGCCTGGCGTGCAGACTGAAGCATTTTCGGTTGTTTTTGCAGATGCGTGAACACGAGGATTGTTTTGACAATATTATCATATGAACGCAAATATTTTTTAAGTACACAAATTAAATACTTTTAGTTTTCAGTCCGCAGCTCTCGTCTAAACGCTGCCAGAGTCTACAGTGATGACATTAAGAAAACCGTTTCTGGCGTTCTGAGCATGTGC
>NW_024671648.1:0-541 GCF_008729295.1 Plectropomus leopardus | reverse complement strand
ATGTTGTTTTTGGCCATATTTGCTCGTGTTAATGCTGCGACGTGTCTCAGCACGCTATTTCGTGCTGTTTTGAGGTGTTTTCAGCTGTTTTTGGGACATGTCCAATTTTGACATTTTTGCCATACTATAGCCTTGCTGTTTTGGTCATTTTTTCAACATGTTAAAATATGTTGGTTTTGGCCATATTTGCACGTTTTAATGCTATGGCATGTACCAGCACGCTAGTTTATGCAGTTTTGACGTGCTTTCAGCCTTTTTGGGGACATGTGAAATTTTGACTTTTTTGCTATACTATAGCCTTGCTTTTTTTGTCATTTTTTCAACATGTTAAAATATGTTGTTTTTGGCCATATTTGCATGTTTTAATGTTATGGCTTGTTTCAGCACGCTATCTTATGCTGATTTGAAGTATTTTCAGCTGTTTTTGGGACATGTCAAATTTTGACATTTTTGCCATACTATAGCCTTGTTTTTTTTTGTCATTCTTTCAACACGCTAAAATATGTTGTTTTTTGCCATATTAGCACGTTTTAATGTGACG
>NW_024671647.1:0-582 GCF_008729295.1 Plectropomus leopardus | reverse complement strand
TTTTTGCAAAATTCTATGCAATGGCATGTCTTGGCACGCTATTTTATGCTGTTTTGGGTTAATTTCAGCTGTTTTTGGGACATGTCATATTTTGACATTTTTGCCATACTATAGCCTTGCCTTTTGGGTCAGTTTTTTGACATGCAATATTATCGTATTTTCGGCTGTTTTATCAACTTTCTATGCTATGGCGTTTCTTCATACGCTATTTTATGCTGTTTGGAGGTGATTAAAGACGTTTTTGGGACATGTCATATTTTTACATTTTTGCCATACTATAGCCTTGCCTTTTCGGTCATTTATTAGACATGTAGTATTATGGTATTTGTGGCTGTTTACTCAACTTTCTATGCAATGGCGTGTCTTTATACGCTATTTTATGCTGTTTGGAGGTGCTTTAAGCTGTTTTTGGAACGTCATTTTTTCACGTTTTTGCCATACTATAGCCTTGCCTTTTGGGTCATTTTTTAAACATGCATTTTATGGTGTTTTTGGTTGTTTTTGCAAAATTCTATGCTATAGTGTGTCTTGGCACGCTATTTTATGCTGCTTTGGGTTGTTTTCAGCTGTTTTTGGGACATG
>NW_024671646.1:0-411 GCF_008729295.1 Plectropomus leopardus | reverse complement strand
CTGACGTCATATTTTGACATTTTTGCCTTACTATAACCTTGACTTTTCGGTCATTTTTTCAACATGGTACATCATGTTGTTTTTGGCCGTTTTTGCAACAAGATATGCATTGGCTTGTCCCTGCACGCTATTTTATGCTGTTTTGAGGTGTTTTCAGCTGTTTTTGGGACATGTCATTTTTTGACATTTTTGCCTTACTATAGCCTTGCCTTTTTGGTCATTTTTTTGACATGCATTATTTTGCGCTTTTTGGCCGTTTTTGCAACACACTATGCTATGGTGTGTTTCGGCACACTATTTTATGCTGTTTCGAGGTGTTTACAGTAGTTTTTTTCTGATGTCATATTTTGACATTTTTGCCTTACTATAGCCTTGCCTTTTCGGTCATTTTTTCAACATGGTATACCATGG
>NW_024671645.1:0-470 GCF_008729295.1 Plectropomus leopardus | reverse complement strand
CGCGGGGGGGCTGGAGCCAATCCCAGCTGTCATTGGGCGGAAGGCGGAACCCTGGACAGGTCGCCAGACTATCGCAGGGCCGACACATATAGACAGACAACCATACACACTCACAGTCACACCTAAGGTCAATTTAGAGTCACCAATCAACCTGAGCTGCATGTCTTTGGACTGTGGGAGGAAGCCGGAGACCCCGGAGAGAACCCACGCAGACACGGGGAGAACATGCAAACTCCGCGCAGAAGGGCCCCCACCATTAATACTTTTTCTCTCACGCATCCTTGCCACCAATCCACTCCTGTGTCCACACATGGCGGGTGCTCCGTCTGTTGTCAATCCCACGAGTTTTTCCCAAGGCAGCCCCATCTCATTTACACATCTGGATACCTCTTCATACAGATCTTGTCCTGTAGTTGTGCCATGCATAGGACGTAATGCCAAAAACTTCTGTTATGCTCAGGCTGGAGTCC
>NW_024671644.1:0-259 GCF_008729295.1 Plectropomus leopardus | reverse complement strand
GTGTGTGTGTGTGTGTGTGTGTGTGTGTGGCTTTGAAGTGAACAGTCATTAACTGGAAAATCAAGCTGCTTTGAAGACCTCATACACACACACACACACACACACTTACTTTAATGATACTGGCAATACAAAAGTTGAATGTAAATTGCCTCAAGATGTTTACAACCAAACATCCGTCCACACACACACCTCGCCATCCTCTCAGTATTTTTCACACAGGTTATTTATCCTGTGCTTTTATCTTACACACACACACACA
>NW_024671643.1:0-293 GCF_008729295.1 Plectropomus leopardus | reverse complement strand
TTTAAGGTGAGTGGACGCAGAAAACGTCACACTGAAAAATTCATGACAGGACTTTGAGGCGTTGAGTTGCAGATCTGTTATTTGTCACGACAAACTGCAGCAGCAGCAAACACCGTTAACGTCACATTTCCAGACGTTGGTCCGAGTCCTGCCATCCCTGCGACTCTCTGAGCTGCTTTATTTGTCGAGCACGCTCCCGGCCGCTCAGGTAACCATGACGCCGTGTTTTTACCTGCAGGGGAGACACACCTTTGTTTGCTCCTCCCCTCTGTTTCCCCTCAAAGCCGAAGTAA
>NW_024671642.1:0-337 GCF_008729295.1 Plectropomus leopardus | reverse complement strand
CAACCAGACGACGCCCGAGACTCAGAGCTACTGGCTGGACCCGACCGACGTGGCTCCTGCAGACCGGGATGAGGAGTTCGTTAACGCCGTGGTGTCGGAGTACGAGGACTCCAACGAGCCCGGTTCAGCCATGGGTCTCCCCGGTGAGGCCGCCGTCCTGCCCACCAAACTGCCCCCGATCCTGCTGGAGCTGCGCTGGCTGCCGCCCAGACCCCCGACCAGCTACGACGGCTTCAACATCTACATCTACAGAGATGGTAGTAAAAATTAAAATAAGGACGAAAAATTAATGTGGAATTAAAATATTTATTAAAATATGATGATAATAATAATAATA
>NW_024671641.1:0-475 GCF_008729295.1 Plectropomus leopardus | reverse complement strand
TGAGTCTCTGTGAGTCTCTGTGAGTCTCTGAGTCTCTGTGAGTCTCTGAGTCTCTGTGAGTCTCTGAGAGTCTCTGTGAGTCTCTGTGAGTCTCTGAGTCTCTGTGAGTCTCTGTGTCTCTGTGTCTCTGTGAGTCTCTGTGTCTCTGTGAGTCTCTGAGTCTCTGTGTGTCTCTGTGAGTCTCTGTGTCTCTGTGAGTCTCTGTGAGTCTCTGTGTCTCTGTGTGTCTCTGTGTCTCTGTGAGTCTCTTTGAGTCTCTGAGTCTCTGTGAGTCTCTGTGTCTCTGAGTCTCTGTGAGTCTCTGTGTCTCTGTGAGTCTCTGTGTCTCTGTGAGTCTCTGTGAGTCTCTGTGAGTCTCTGAGTCTCTGTGTGTCTCTGTGAGTCTCTGAGTCTCTGAGTCTCTGTGAGTCTCCGTTAACACTCTTCACTGGCGGCTGTAATGACGGTACAAATGAGGATTTTTGCATTAAAACAC
>NW_024671640.1:0-233 GCF_008729295.1 Plectropomus leopardus | reverse complement strand
TTTGCAGAATGATCCTTTATGCTCCCTTCTCTCTCCTATATAGCACCGTTTAAAAACCGTTGACAAAGTAAACAAAGTAGAAATGATATATATAAACAGCGATACAACAACCTAAAGCCAAACAGCCCTACTGAACACAAATGAGACGTAACTAGGGTAGAGCTCGATAAAACTAAAACATTATCTAGAGTTAGATAAAATTAAAACCATTGGACAAATAATGCAAGAAGTCA
>NW_024671639.1:0-3846 GCF_008729295.1 Plectropomus leopardus | reverse complement strand
TATACGAAAAAGTTTCTATTATTGTTTTATTATTGTTTGGGGTTTTTCATTAGAAATAAATGTCTATTGTACATATGTATAATAAATAATGGTAAAATTTTAAAAATTGCTGTACAATAGATACCAAACTGTTTTTTGATGATGGTACAGATATTGATCATTCAGTTTTATATTTTGTCACTTGATGTGTTTTAATGATTCTCTACTTTGTGTTGATTTTATTTTTGAATTATTTTCTACTTTGTGTTGATTTTACTTTTGAATATTTTTCTACTTTGTGTTGATGTTATTTTTCCATACCAGCACTTACTGGTTTCAATGGTCAATCTGGTTCCAAACATGAGCTCATGAGCACCAGTATAATCCCTCAACATGAAGCATCGCCACATAAACTCAGCAGTGACCAGCTGAACCAAACTTTTATTCATAATCATTTATTTATTTTATGTATTGACTGAAAGGTTATTTTCGGGCTGGAAAATGATGTCACTGTGTCCTTTAAAAACAGGCGTTTATGACACATTTCTTCCACAAATCAGTGTTTAAATTTGACACATTTATATTCTCACTAAAAACAGCTGCTGAGTGAGTTTGTGATGATGCTCCGTGATCACCAGTATCAGAGTTTACTGCGTTCAGTGGTTATTTTGTCAATCATGCTGATTGATTTTCACATTGATTTAGTGGATTTTAATTTTTCAATCACATCAATATTCAACCCTTTAAAGGCTGAGCAGTTTGGTTTGGCTTCTTTTGAACAGAACAAGCAGGAAAAGAAAGATTATTTGAAAATTACCTCTAAATTAGCAGGAAAAAAATTAAAAATTGAAAGGAAGGGTTAGGATTAGAAAAAAAATGACAATTACCACTAAATTACAAAAAGTTAAATAAAAAATAAATAAATAAATAAATAATAGAAGAAAAATGATGATTCCCCCCAAAAAAGTAAAAATAATTGAATAAAAACTTTTTTTTCAGTAACATCACGTGGTTATAATTACACATATAGTTTTCTGGACGTTTTCCTCTTTTAAAAAATCATTTCAGGTCATTTTCTCGTCACCTTTTAATATTTTCTTGCAATTTGCCCAATATTTCTTACCAATTTACTAATCACCTTTTTCCTCATAATTTCAAAAGAAACCAACATGTTCAGGTCTCAAAGGGTTAAATATCTCCTGAAAGGCTTTTCTGCTCATAAAAATTCTGTAAATCTGTAAATCTGAATTATTTTCTGTGTTGATTTTATGGCCTGAAGAGTCAAATTAATCATTTTCATCTCAGATCTATTTATTGGATTTTTTAACTCTGACTGTGTTTTTTCTGCATCAAACGCTGAAAACTTTGTTGATAAATCTGCATCATTACAATAATACACATAATATATTTTCTGCTTACTGGTTTCGATGGTTAATCTGGTTCCACTTCCAAAGATGATCTTAGTTCGACTTCCATCATTCACACAACGTGAAGCAGCTCGACAAAAACTGAACCAAACCTCATTCAGAAAATCAGCGTTTTTACACTTTGAACTATGAAATGAAGTGAATGAACTATGAATGATTTTCATATTAACGGATCAGCAAAGATATTGATTTGTTTTAGTGTCGATCGTCTGAATGAATAAAGTCATGATTCTTTCTCAGCAGATGTATTTTTTAATATTTTGACTTTTAGGATCAAGAAGATATCTGATTATAAATTAAACCAAATTTTGTAGGTTTATATTTCCCTCAAAAAATCATATTATTTTTAATATTTGAGACTTTTGCCTGAATGATTATTACCATGAATGGCTTTTTCCATGAAAATACACAGAAGAAATTGAATGTGTATTTTGGAGAGGGACTGAACTGTTTTGGAAATGTTTCGTCTCCCTGTAAAAATAAACTATATTTCTGATCAGTATCTGTACTTACTGGGTTCGACGGTTAATCTGATTCCACGTCCAAAAATCATTTTAGTTGCAGCTCCGACATTCGCACAGCATGAAGCAGCGCGACACAAACTCACTGCACCAAACCTCATTCAGAAAAACAGCAATTTAACGTGGCTGATTTAAAATAACTGATTATTCACTGAATATTTATTATAAATCAGATGCTAATGGTGGGATTTACTGAACAAACTGTTTTTAATGTTAAACTTCTTATTAACACACAGATGTATTTAAATATCGTCCCATGAGAAGAAATAATTTCTTTGGACTGAATTTTACTTTGACATTTATTTTTAATTATTTTAAGCAGCCCGCACACTAACGTTTGTAAAGTTAAAAACACTTTGTCTCTTTTTACAGCGTATGATAAAAATAATTCAAGTTAAATCTTAATTATGATTTTTGTTTTCACTGCATCAGTTTTAATAACTTTCTAGTTTTGTTCATATTCTGGTTTTAACACTGTCGTTTGCATTTAATGACACCTCAGATAAGTAAAATTAATAAAATATAGATCAGAACTCACAGGGTTCAAAGGTTAAACTGGTTCCACCTCCAAAGATGATCTTAAATCCTCCATCATTCGCACAACGTGAAGCTCCACGACACAAACTGAACCAAACTTCATCCACGTTTTCTAGTTTTATTTTTTACATTCTGTCTGATTAATAAAGTCACTGTTTTCATTTAAAATGATTCATGAATAAAATGAGAATAAGTTTTATTAATATACTAAATATGCATAAATATATTTAAATTTAATTCATTTATAAATAATAAATATGAATAAGTGCCATTTCTAATATATAAATATCACTGTGAAACCTCACCAGTCAATTAATCTGTTGTCTATGAAATTTTACAGCATGTTAGTTTTTTCAGGCCGTTTTCTCAAAAAGAGTTTTTTTAACTTACTGTCGATAACGTGAAGTTTGGTGCCGCCGCCAAAGACGATCTTGTTAGCAGCAGAGCCGTAAGTCACACAGTGTGACGCTTCACGACACAAACCTCACTGACTACAAAAACACCCAACACCCAATTAAATAAACCTCAAAAAATCTGATCAAATAAACCCGATAAATTAACTTTATTAGTCTGGATTAAATAAACTTGATTGAATAAAATTACATAAACCTGAATAAATAACCCCCATTTCATGAATTGATTAAATAAACCTAATTTAATGTATCTGAACGAATGAGTTTGATTAAATACACCTGAATAAATAAACTACATTAATTAATCTGATTTTTTTTTAAAATGTTTAAATAGAGTATATTTGGATTAAATAAATCCTAATTAAATTCACCTGATTAATCTTGATTAATTAAAGTTTATTAAATAAACCTGGATTACATAAACTTGATAACATAAAGCTAATTTCATTATTTGGTTAAATAAACCTGATGTAATATATCTGGACAAATAAGTCTGAGTAAATTATTTTGATTAAATGAAGTGAACAAATAAACTAGATTTTATAATAAATACTTGATTAAATAAACTTGAATAAACACAATTTAATAAATCTGTTAAAATGAACCTGATTAGATAAACCTGATTAAACACCTTTAATTTAAAAAATTTACCATCTAGGTAATTTTTCAGATGTTTCTCATGCTTTAGAAATTCTCCACATAAATACTATTGATCATGTTCGTCAGTATTCACTGAGCTCAACAGTCAAACGGTTAAACGCTAAACAGTCGAACGGTAAAACGGTTAAACGGTCGAACGGTCAAACGGTTAAACGGTTAAACGGTCAAACGGTCGAACGGTTAAACAGTTAAACGGTCGAATGGTCGAACGGTTAAACGGTTAAACGGTCGAACGGTTAAACAGTTAAACGGTTAAACGGTCGAACGGTCGAACGGTTAAACAGTTAAACGGTTAAACGGTCGAACGGT
>NW_024671638.1:0-244 GCF_008729295.1 Plectropomus leopardus | reverse complement strand
TCTTAGTATATGAGCTGACTTAATCATTTGAAGGAGTAGCGGGTGATAGATGGTGTGTCAGCATACATCCATAGGTGGATGGAAACACATTTAGTGCCATTTTTGAAAATACCACTGGGATATGCTAGACGGTTACACAGTCCCTCAGTGTTGGTTCAAGCACATTTGGCACCCTAGTTGCACCCCACCCCTTATATAAAATAGCCTACATCTTTATACATATAACATGTATATACAGTGTATA
>NW_024671637.1:0-204 GCF_008729295.1 Plectropomus leopardus | reverse complement strand
TATTCACATAAACTGTAAGTTTAAAACTAATGCACCTATATTCATACATATACCACATAATCATGAACCTGTAATTCATGCATCACTTGGAAGGCTTCTTTCAAAAGAAGGGAGTTTCCATATGGGATGCATGTTCAGAACCGTGTGAACTTTAAACTTTGAGTCATTTTAACAATTTGAAAACTGGAGCGACTTTACTGCCCT
>NW_024671636.1:0-220 GCF_008729295.1 Plectropomus leopardus | reverse complement strand
CTGAAGGACAGGGCTGCGGATGGGGATGTCTACAGTGCTGTGATCAGCCTGCTGTCCCCAAGACCTGTTCCCAGATAAGATGATGAAAATGGATGCATGGTTTTCTGGATGTGTTTGGTTGGATGAGCCTGGCTGTGCTGGTGATGTCAAGTCATTTGACCACCTGTCATGTGACAATAATAATGAGTTGTTCTTGATAATAATATAATTATAATAATAA
>NW_024671635.1:0-644 GCF_008729295.1 Plectropomus leopardus | reverse complement strand
CAACGGAGGGAAACTGGAAGGACAACGGAGGAGGAAGTAGGAGGGGAACAGGAAGGACAACGGAGGGAAACTGGAAGGACAACGGAGGAGGAAGGAGGAGGGGAGCAGGAAGGACAACGGAGGAGAACAGGAAGGACAACGAAGGAGGAAGGAGGAAGGAGGAGGGGAACAGGAAGGACAATGGAGGGAACAAAAAGGACAACAGAGGAGGAAGGAGGAGGGGAACAGGAATAACAATGGAGGGGAACAAGAAGGACAACAGAGGGGGAAGGAGGTGGGGAACAGGAAGGACAAAGGACTGGGAAGGAGATGATGACAACAGAGGTGGAAGAAGAAGGAAAATAAGGACAACACGGAGGAGGAATGAGGAGGAGAATAAGAAGACAACAGGGGAAAGGAGTACAAAAGAGTAGGAAGGAGGAGGAGAATGAGAAGGACAACAGAGGAAAGGAGGACAGAAGAGGAGGAAGAAGGAGGAGAATCAGAAGACAACAGAGGAAACGACGACAACACAGAGGATGATGGAGGAGGAGAATAAGAAGGACAACACAGAGGAGGGAGGAGGAGGAGGAGTAAAAGAAGGACAACACATAGGAGGAAGGAGGAGGAGAATAAGAAGGACAACAGAGGAGGAAGGAGAAGGA
>NW_024671634.1:0-248 GCF_008729295.1 Plectropomus leopardus | reverse complement strand
CCTTTTTTGGGGAAAAAAGTAACAGTCAATGGTTCTTCAGCAGCATAACCAGTCACTCACTCAAACCAGTTTGTGCTTTTAAGAGGTGAGAGGGGCCTAAAAGGGTTTTCAATATTTTTTTTAAATAAAGAAACTAATATTCTTTACTCATTTATTTGGCCAATATTAGTTTAGTTATGGTAGGAATTACTTAAAATAGTAAACTGTAAACAAAACAAAACTTTTCATGCCAGGTTTTTTGAGCCCCC
>NW_024671633.1:0-223 GCF_008729295.1 Plectropomus leopardus | reverse complement strand
AAAAAAAGCAAGGGCGGGCACCTGATGGTTCAGTGGATAAAGCAGCACCACATATACAGAGGTTATATCCTCGCCCGCAGCAGTAGTGGGTTTGATTCTGATTTCGGCCCCTTGCTGCATGTCGCCCCGTCACTCTCCCCCTTTCACTCTCAAACTGTCCTGTCTGTTAAGGTCAGTAAAAGCCCCCCCAAAAAATCTTTAAAAATTAAAAAAAAAAAAAAAA
>NW_024671632.1:0-209 GCF_008729295.1 Plectropomus leopardus | reverse complement strand
CGGCAACCATGTTCAATCTACCTTGCTGTGGACGACAGGTATGTATTACAGATCTTTCAGCAAGTTTTTGTAGATTCTGTTGTCTCTGAAGTCAGATATGAAGCAAATCTTTTTTGACAACTTGCACTGAAATATATTTTACTTCAACTTTTACAGAGAAATCAAAAGGCAGCTGAGAAAGCTGAGAAGGTTGTGGAGAGCAGAAGACC
>NW_024671631.1:0-271 GCF_008729295.1 Plectropomus leopardus | reverse complement strand
TTTCTGCTTCCTATCATCTGCACACATAAATGGGAAATGTTTGAAAATAGTTTCACCCACATGCAAATGATAGTTTCAGGGAAGGATTTAAAAAAAAAAACAAAAAAAAAAAAAAACATCAACACAGACATACATTTTCAGAGAGAGAGATAGAAGTAGAGGTATAGGTAGAAGGTTTCATTCATTGGTCCACTTCACCAGCTTTGGGAGGAGCTGAATGGCCACTTAGCCCAATTGGTTAAGAACTTTGTACAAAAAAAAAAAAAAAACA
>NW_024671630.1:0-263 GCF_008729295.1 Plectropomus leopardus | reverse complement strand
GCCAGTTTACTGCTCGACCATGTTTTCAGACTCCACGGACTCCCCACCGACGTGGTGTCTGATCGTGGTCCCCAATTCACGTCGGCGTTTTGGAGGGAGTTTTGCCGTCTCCTGGGAGCCTCCACCAGTCTGTCCTCGGGTTATCATCCCCAATCCAACGGTCAAGCCGAGAGGATGAATCAGGAGATGGAGACGGCTCTCCGGTGTATGGCCTCATCTCATCCGGCCTCCTGGTCCTCCCAGCTCATGTGGGTGGAATATGC
>NW_024671629.1:0-244 GCF_008729295.1 Plectropomus leopardus | reverse complement strand
TTGCCGGACAGGAGCATGGAGACGGGAGTAGTCTGATGGGTCACGGTACCCAGGAGATGACCATCCAGGGCGTTTGCCGGAACGGGACGTGGCAGGGAGACCAGGGTTAATCCCAGCTGACGAGCCAGTTCCTCGTCGATCAAGTTCACATCGGCACCAGAGTCAATAAACGTGGCCAGGGTGTGAGTCTTTTCACTCAACCGAAGCTGCACGTGTAACAAGGGGCGGAGACTGGAAGCAGAGT
>NW_024671628.1:0-1291 GCF_008729295.1 Plectropomus leopardus | reverse complement strand
AATAAATAAAATAAACAAATTACATAAAACAAAAGTAAGTATTTAAGAACATGAGATGCAAATAAAACACAGAGAAGTTTTTGATGACATAAAAATTACAGATTTTTTTAAGGAGTCATTTCATTAAAAAGACAAAATATATAAAAAAAAAAAAGTAAAATAAATAAACTTTATTTAGAAAAATCAGTACTGTAGCTTCATCTTCATATGAATATTGATTTTCTTTCTTTATTTTCAAAACAGTAAAAACAGATTCAAAACTAGGATATATTTACAAAGAAATTAAAAGATAGCTACAGTTAAATGGAAATAGAATAAAAGTACACATTGTAAAAATACATGCATTTAAAGCAGTATATTATGAGACCCCACCAGCAATTCACACAGTCAACCCATAGGGTAGCAGAGCCAACCTAATGAGTAAAAAATATAAAACAAGCATTCCACTTTGGTCAAAATACCAGAAAGTGTGACATAGTTTGACAGACTTTTTTGGATTTATGTATCAGTTAAGATTAGGGACTATACTTTACTTATCAGAAAAGGTGATTGACTGGGATGTGACTGTTTATTGTTTGTTTGTTTGTTTGTTTGTTTGTTTGTTTGTTTGTTTTGCATCATGACACTTTTTGGAGGTACAAATATATTATATTCTTTGAACCTCTCTGAGTGGAGGAAAATGCATGACCCTCCCTAAATGACCATATTTCACTGTGTCTGGCTATGATACATGTTGTGATTCTGAAGGTATTTAAAACAAATACAAAACATGACCATTTGAAGTTGAATGTCCTTCTCCTAAGCCAAATTTAAAAACATAAAAAACCCTTCCCAGTGTTAAAAGTTATCTGAAGTGACTCCGCTGTTTAGCACCACCCCCTCCACTCTAATAAATAAGGAACAGTCCCTTAGTTGAGAGATGAACTTATTTAATTCAATTCTAACCAAGTTAGTGGGGATTTCTGATTTTTTTTTACATATACATAATTAAATGTGACGTTAACACATAATTTTTTATAATATTGACCATTTCAGACATTTCCTTGGAGAAGTAAACCCTTGAATTTCTCGGATATTATTACAAAATCTGCTATAATTGCGCTCAAAATTGAACCTACTTCCAAAAAAAAAAAATTTTATATTGACTCTATTTTTTATAAGTGACTGAAATACCAAATGATAGTCTTTGGAAAATGTCTGTGACAGTATATTATTACTAAAAACCGGATCTTAAAAGTTTATTGCATTCGTGCAACATGATTGGTCAGTTGTAATAAGTACTTCCTGTAAA
>NW_024671627.1:0-261 GCF_008729295.1 Plectropomus leopardus | reverse complement strand
TGAATTTTAACACAGGTTCTAGCAAACACTTTGTAGTACATGTGAATTTTGTATTGCAGTAGTATTTGCGATGTTTAATGTCTTTCAGATTGAGAAGTATCCTCTCCAGCACAATACAGGAAATGACTAACTGAAGAATCCCAGTCGGCATTTTTAGTGCACAGACTTTGAACATGAGAAAGTTGACGTGGATGTATTTATGTCCTTGAAAAAAAAACACGACCGACTTGTGAATGGTCTTCTGTTGTCAGAGTGACCTCA
>NW_024671626.1:0-407 GCF_008729295.1 Plectropomus leopardus | reverse complement strand
TTTTTTTACTGATTTTAATGACAAATTATAATAAAATTATAGGATATATTCAGTAAAAATTCAGTAAAAATTCATTCAAATTTATTATTATTTTATTCTTTTTTTTTTTTTTTTTCATTTTTTCAACATTTTCTCTAATTTTAATTTGTCTTCTGTGTTCCAGGTAATTCCTTTAAAAATCCCTCTTCAGCCTGAGTTGATGGACTTTTTCAAGTCCTGGTCTCTGTCTCCATCCAGTGGTTCTCATGAGATACTGCCAAAGTAAGACTGAAATATAAATTTTAACCTATACACTTCCATGAGACATTTTTTCGTCAAATGATTGTTTTAAATTATAAGAATTTAATTTATTAAGAAGTGTTTTACAAGGTGGGGAAAATGTAAAATTCTCTGTTGCTAATTTCATA
>NW_024671625.1:0-210 GCF_008729295.1 Plectropomus leopardus | reverse complement strand
GCCAAACCACACTGCCGACACACACGCTCAGGTTTCCGGATGAGTTGGGAGGGCGCACATCTGAGAGGCGCAGCCCTCCCCCATATATAGCTTTGGCTGGCCTCGCCCAGTACGCTGGTGAAATTGGATGATTGCTCCCAGCCCAGTGTCACTCAATGGGCGGGGAGCAAAGGGGCGAGCCTACACAGCTATCCACCTGACCCAGCACAT
>NW_024671624.1:0-214 GCF_008729295.1 Plectropomus leopardus | reverse complement strand
TTTCCTCAATCCAAGCTCACAGCAACACAATGCATTGTCTCCTCTCCTTCTGTTTTCTCCTCTCTTCTCCATTCTTTCTTCATAAATGCCAGTTGTGTGAAAAAATGCATGAACATGGTTTTTGGGTGTATACATCATGAGGACATATCTAAATCTTGTCAAGATTCAACAAAACTGCAGAATCATCCATCATAAGATATGCCCTCTCACTCTC
>NW_024671623.1:0-608 GCF_008729295.1 Plectropomus leopardus | reverse complement strand
AGCTAATATTCTCCAGAAACATCAGAACATGTTAAATCTTTTTGATTGTTAACATATCACATTACATTTTCATTCAGTGTTGCAGCTCAAACGTTACGTCTCAGTCAGCATTTATTTGATATAATCAACATTTTTTGGGCCGTAGGTAGATTTATTGGTCACTTTTTAAATAACGTTTAAAACACGAAATTACAAAGATCCTTGATCCTGCTTCATCTCTGGAGCTGAAGGTTGAGTTGATTAAAATCAGCAGATACTGTGAAGATTACACCTTAAAACGTTTGTTGAACATTAGATTAAAATGTTTTCTTTAAACATTATTGGAACTTGTAGGTAACGTTAGTCGGTGTTGTGGAAACGTTCCCTGCTGGCTGGTGAGTCTTGGGGACATGTTAGATCTGTCCCTGTCCTGCTGGAGAATCGGGTCCATCTTTATTTGGAAAGTGTCAAATGAAATAGAACAAAATAAAAGCATGAAAAACAGCAGCAGAACGCCGTGAGGACCGACTCAGTGAACAGACGTCTTCATGTCTGAAAAAGAGGAATTTTGCAAATCATTAAAGTTGATTTTAAACATGATTATTCAAGATTTCTGCCCAAATATTCAC
>NW_024671622.1:0-585 GCF_008729295.1 Plectropomus leopardus | reverse complement strand
GACCCGGAGCTGAGAAATGCAGATTGCATGGTGTTCAGCTAACAGTCTATGGGTATGTCATTATGGAGCAGTGCATCTGCGGAGTTGACAACCCTGTCAACGTGCAATATTATGGTGTTTTTGGCCATTATACTGACTTTGTTTGTCTCTGTCCCTGAGACACCGTCTCGTATCCGTGGTACACCGCAGAGAGTTTCGTGCCTCTGGTACACTGCAGAGTTTTTGTACACCGTAGAGTTTTGTGCCCCTGGTACAACTCCAAGAATGACTTACACCGCAGAAAGTTTCCTGCCCCTGGCACACCGCATAGACTGTCGTACCCCTGGTATACCGAAGGGAGTTTATTGCCCCTGGTACAACTCAAAGAGTCTTACACCGCAGAGAGTTTCGTGGCCCTGGTACACCGCAGAGAGTTTTTCAGAGCAGCAGAGGCGTTCCAGAGCTCTCTGTCGAGAAAGTACCATCGAAAGTTGATAGGGTAGACATTACATTATATAATGTAATATAATGTTATTAAATGTAATCATTAACCATTTTCAAATATGTTTTTCCTTATTGAAAGACTGACTGAGGAGCTGGAGCGTC
>NW_024671621.1:0-257 GCF_008729295.1 Plectropomus leopardus | reverse complement strand
TAAATCTGCATTAGACAGACAAAATTGTATATACACATTACTAGATCTCAAGAAAACCAAAACAACTACAACTACTAAAACAACTAAAGAAATATAAAACACCCAACAATACAAAAACTGCAGAACTAGGATCAAAATAGGATTCACTTTCAAGTAAAATAAAAAAATCACGCTGAGAGATTTGGATTGGATTGTCTGCTGTGTACGACCTTTGAAGTCTTCTGTTGTAGGAGAGGGAACTGAGAGTTTTTAAATGG
>NW_024671620.1:0-308 GCF_008729295.1 Plectropomus leopardus | reverse complement strand
TGCAGGCAAAACAACGCATCTTAATGGAGTCCTCTAGATCAAGGTTTGATAAACAGGCATCTCCATTAGTTATGGAAGCTTAATATTTTGACATCCAAATGTGTTTTATCACTGAGACAGAGAGACCTGGATATATTAAGTGCGTAATTAAACAAATTTTCTTTTATTAAGCACAAATATTGACGCTCTCCATGGCTTTTTTTTTTTTTTTTGGCGAGAGTAATAAGAGGTATTACTCTGCAAATAGGCTGGAGGTGAGCAAAGCTTCACCAAAACAGAGCCACGACTTACATTTTTATTAACAAACA
>NW_024671619.1:0-202 GCF_008729295.1 Plectropomus leopardus | reverse complement strand
CGACGGCCCAATAAACACAAGAGTCTAAAAACACACACGCGTTTGGTAAAATGTGCAAACACAAGCGTCTTCATCACGTAAAACTGAAATCTACAGCACATTGCTCTTTTAGCTTTAACCCTTTAGGACCCGCTTTAATACCACACACACTTGAGTCGCTCT
Organism: Plectropomus leopardus; assembly: GCF_008729295.1. Taxonomy (NCBI): domain Eukaryota; kingdom Metazoa; phylum Chordata; class Actinopteri; order Perciformes; family Serranidae; genus Plectropomus; species Plectropomus leopardus. Next base: position 40 of record NW_024671619.1, on the reverse strand, counting down.
GCGCACAGGATGCACTTTTCAAAAACAAGCTTCGAAATTT
>NW_024671618.1:0-352 GCF_008729295.1 Plectropomus leopardus | reverse complement strand
CTTACAGATCCTTTTAGAAGCAAAAAAATGCATGATTTAGTTTAGATATATTTACAAGTAACTTGTATCATTATGTACCAGCTAAATGTGGACCCCTGTTGCTTTATACTACACAAGTGTGGACCTCTTTTGCCTGCAGAGTAGATCAGCAAACAAAATGTATTCCTGTGATTATAGAGAAACAAAACATATGTACATTGTAAGATTGACGGAAATCTAGTGCTTCTAGTGCATCTAAAAACTCAAAGGGAGTTTTGGAGGATTGAGCTAATCTCAAGGTTAAGTTAAATTCTGATAATAAACTAATTTAAGCAATTCATTAAAATAAGTAAAGATCTTGCTGGTATTTTCT
>NW_024671617.1:0-1220 GCF_008729295.1 Plectropomus leopardus | reverse complement strand
CTTTGATTAAGGCATTTAGGCACAGTGCTAATTCTAAAGGTACAATACCTTCAAAGAGGTCATGTAACAAATCAGGTGGGTAGCCAGATAAAACATCAAAATGTTTTAGTTTTTCAGTCAGTGGGCACTGTCTCTTTACCCCACAGCAATGAGATTGACCATTATCTCCTTGTGCTGTCTGGATATGCTCTCTGTGTTCTTGTGTGGTTCTGGGATAAAATGCTCCAGTTCTAACTTCACTTACTTGGAACTGGGATCTTTCTCCAAGACAGAACCTGCAGACATGTGTACTTGAGAAGCTCTCCACAAATCCTCCAATGGAGTGGGTGCCGAGGTTATCTGCAACAACATAATACACAGTACCTTTGACTCGTTTGCCTAATGAAGGAATGTGTCAGTCCTTCTTCTTCTAGGCTGGCAAGATCTTTTAGCAGTGGCTCTAACACAGCACTATAGCCAAACTTTTTTATGTCATCAGCCTTGCAGAGAATGGCAAGGTAGATTGATATCAGCGAGGATCTGAGCAGAGGTGGCACATTAGCTAAGACCCAATATACAGCAGTTATTTTGTGCTTTTTTCTTGATGTGCCAAGTGGATTACATACTTCAAAATCATCCACATACAGAATGAGAGAAATGGCAGGGTTGTTTTCTGATAGCAGTGTATTGTTTTTAAAGTGTGTGCCATCATGAAATGATTTGTATTGAGTTTCAGAACTGCTGTTTACTTCACAACTGTGTGTGAGGAAATCCTGCATCTCTTTTTTCTTCAAAACCTCATGTAAGGACTTCAAAATGGGTACATATTGGAAACTTCTCTGCTCCCTGGCACTGAGCAAATATTCTATGGGTTCCACCACGAAAAAATGCTCCTTGAAATACTCTTTTCTTTTGTAGGAGGTGGAAAGAGGACCATTACTCCCAAGAGCTAATGTAGTTGGGTTGCACTCACATAGGTCTGTCACCATCTCTGAGATAATCAAATCATCAACCTCACAATTATGCTTCTGTAAACGTGACTGTATAATCCCTTTTAAAATAGGTCCTGAAGCTGATGAAGAAATAAAGTGCAGATCTTCCACTAACTCATTAATACACCTTTGCAGTACATTAAATATACTTTCCATTTTCAGCAGCAGGTGGGCTACTTTTTTCTCTATCAAGTCAGGCAATTCTCATTTCCTCATCTTTAGGCTCTTCACTCACTGCACTCTCAGTAT
>NW_024671616.1:0-5368 GCF_008729295.1 Plectropomus leopardus | reverse complement strand
CAGGAGAGAGGAAACAACAGCAGAGAGGAGGAGAGAGGAAACAACAGGAGAGAGGAGGAGAGAGGAAACAACAGCAGAGAGGAGGAGAGAGGAAACAACAGCAGAGAGGAGGAGAGAGGAAACAACAGCAGAGAGGAGGAGAGAGGAAACAGGAGAGAGGAGGAGAGAGGAAAAAAGAGAGAGGAGGAGAGAGGAAACAACAGGAGAGAGGAAACAACAGCAGAGAGGAGGAGAGAGGAAACAGGAGAGAGGAGGAGAGAGGAAACAACAGCAGAGAGGAGGAGAGAGGAAACAGGAGAGAGGAGGAGAGAGGAAAAAAGAGAGAGGAGGAGAGAGGAAACAACAGGAGAGAGGAAACAACAGGAGAGAGGAGACAGGAAAACATAAATGTGTTAGCTCTGAGTAAAGTTCGCAGTGCTCAGCAGCTGCTTTCACTTTCTGAGCCGTCTTTGGTCGTTAGCTCTGTCTTATAGCTGCAGCCGTTTTAAGGTTTATTTTTTTATGTGGTAAAACAGATGACTGAAAGTTTTGGTCTCAACAAAACCAGACCTGTTGCTGTTTTTAGAAATCCACTTCCAAACCAAATTTCACAAATTCCCCACATTTTCAGAGGGTAAGAACAACTACGAAGATACGTTAGCTTTAAGTCACATCTGCTTAAGTCGGCAGAAAGCTATCTCAGAACCTAACTTTGACTTTTTGGGCTTTCTTGTAGTTTTTAGTATTTGTGTATTTGGTACTTCAGATGCCAAAAAGTTCAGTTTTGTACTTACTTAGTTTCATCTTTATAGTATTATTGTCTGTTTTGACTTTATGCATATTCATATCCAAGCCATTCATGAATACTACATTAAATACCTATAAATATGAAATATAAGTATTTTTTGAAGTTAAAATGCAACTTCCGCTGTGCAGGCTAGTTCTGTTAGCTTTAGTTTACGTTAGCTTACGTCAGTGCCAATCTCAGGGGCTAGCTTTGACTATTGTGTTTATGTCATTGTTTGTTTGATAAAACAGACACCTGAACGTCAGGTTTTGTTCTCAATAACTAAGTTTTAAAAAAGTTTTATATTCGTAGTACCACTGTGTGTTTTTATTTTAGTTTTACATATTTGTAGCCAAGGTAATTTTGTGAATTCCACAGGTTTTCAGAAGCTAAGATGCAGCTACTGCTCCGTTACGTTAGCTTTAGCAGGAGTTAGCACACGTGTATTTAGCTGCCACCTCATTAGTTATACCAAACAACAAACCTAAGGTCAAAGCTAAGTCTTACTTTAACAACCTCAGTTTGGTTTTTAGCGCTGTCTTTAAGTAACTGCAAATTTAACGTGCTGATTTTACGGTTGACGGTTTGAAGGTTCTGTGGTAAAACAAGTCGCCTCAGAGTCAGATTTTGGTTAGATTCAAACACATTTTAGCTTTGTCGGACAGAAAAGTTCGCCCTTATTGTTTTTAGTTTTAGAAGACATATTAGCAACAACACAGCGGCCTGGTGAGAGTTGAGAAACTTATTGGAAGAAAACAAACAAAAACTGTTTTGTAGATTTAAAAATAACTCCAGTCCAACTTGTCAAACGTCTGATTCTTTAGAGGCCAGATATCAAAGGCTGCTGTGCATTTTGATTTATTTATGATGATATTTGTTCAAGTGTCGTGAATGAATTTTCTCTCATCAAACGCTATGTGACATACGGCAAAACAAAAACAGATTTGAATATGCACAAACACCTTCGAGTTTCTCTTTTATCTCAACAATCAATCAAACTTCGATGTTTCATGTTCCTGTCAGTCACACAGATATATTTAAATAATATTTAATGTTCACATTAACTCGAAGGGACAAGTTTTTGTTCTTGTTTTGTTAGCGAAGTTTCTTAAGTCGCACAAACACTCATTTGAATGTTGCAAGCTAATTTGACTTTGAGACGAACACGAAAAACAAACACGAGAACAAACGAGCCGACGGTGAAACCAGCACGAACTTTAAAGCAAAGTGAGTCTGTTCCTCCGCTGCATAAACACAATAACTACCAATATTACAATAAATACATATTTGGAGAGTATTACATTTGTTAAATTATAAAGGTAAAGCTTTGTGTCAGACGACAAGCAATAAAGTACTCACATCTTCACACACACATTTTGGAGTATTACCCTGTCTACATGTTGAAAAGAACATGTTTTCTCAGTAAAAACTGGTTATTTCATTAGAAGAGCAGCTTGAGCTTTTTCTCAGACCTCCCAAACTGAACCAGTTAACTCCCAAAAACACCACACAAGTCCAGTTCTAGCTTTGCATCCCAAAACAGTCCCACATAAATACGTGAAGCGACCGCGAACTCTTAACAGCGCATGACATGACGCTGGCAGGTAATATTTAAAAATTTCGTGGTGGCACCAAATTTCATGCTGTTGTGAAGAGGTTGCAGTTAAGTTTAGCTTCAGGGAAGAAAAAACTTGGTTAGGATTTGGAAAAACTTTGTGGTTTTGGTTGAAATACCCTTGTACAGGATATACGTGATGTAAAGGTACATATGTAACATTTGCTTTTCACACAGGACAGTTACACTGGTGTCCTGGGTGAAAGTCCGTGTTTGTTTGACCCTTCCCCCGCTATACTCAAATTTTGTCCTCCACCACAAAGGCCCTTAATTGATTTTCCATTGTCAGTTTTTCCACGAAAACAGTCAATTTGGGGACATAATATTTCAGGGTAAAACGACATAGAACAGAACTGTCAGCACTGATTTTGGTTGAAGACAGTAATTTCTTTAAAAACAATATGCGAAAAAGTGGAAAAAAATCACCTCATGTCATTTTGTCACAAAAAAATATGCAAAAATGTCTAAAGTACACTGCAAGAAATCCACCTTGTATCATTTCGTCACAAAAATATTTTTTTAAAAAGTGCAAAGTACATGGAAACCGAGACATGTCATTTTTGTCTCCAAAAAATGCAAAAAGATCTAAAATTCACTGCAAAACAAAATATCTACTCTACACAATTCTGCGACATTAAGTCGTCATGCAAGAGTTGTTTTTTTGTCATAATCTCCTGTTTTTTATTAATAAATCCAATACTTACAATAATTAATATAATTGTCCGGCACTGCCTGTTTTTTTTTTCAGTCACTTTATTTCATTTATTTTTTTAGCGTTTCGTGTTTTATACAGTGTAAAACTATTGATAAACAGCTCAATGATCGGTTTCTGTGGGATTTAAAAATGTCACAATATTAACGTTCACACGTGAAGCGCAACCAAACCCACAATCATCTTTTTGTGACTGTTTTTATTTGTCAACGGGGAGCTCCAGATAAACATTATTCACTCAATAATTCATCAGCAGTTTCAAACTCATGAATAAATCTTCATTATTCTCTGCTAACACATGCTAACAAATGCTAACGGGAGGAGAGCGACGTCCCGAAGGACCGAAAGTCATGAAAGGAACATTTTGAATCAACAAATGCGTAAATTAAAGATCATTATTTATATTAAATATGCAATACAATAGTTATATAATTTAAAATACAGATCATATATACACAAATGATAGGAATGAGTTTATAAAGAGGCTTTTTCTCCCCTCGGCTCGTCTCTTCAGGTTGATGGTTGAAGGGTTTTTCACACAAGGTTCATACACAGTTTAACCAATAAATTCCAACAACTTTCCAGGAATTTTCCAGGACTTTGAGACAAATGTTAAAGACCAAACCTTCTCTGAAAGTACAATCAATACTTTTTATCGACTCTTTTTCATGTCATAAAATAGCTTTTTAAAATATATATTATTTAAAAAATAATGAATTCAGAGCAGGATTAGAGCTGAATATTTAAATATAACTTAGGGACTGTTCGTTATGTATGAAGGGGGGGTGCCAAAAAAGGGGGAGGCATGCCAAATAATTTTTTAAGCACTGGGGTGGGACTTGTGTTTTTTATTTTGGCTTTGCCGATTTAAACGTTTTATTATGTTTACTTTTCTTTTAAAAAATTGGCCATTGTTGAAGAAAACATTTTGTTGATTTTTTCTTTCTTTTTTTCAAAACTTTTAGGGTATATTTAATTTTCAATGACTTTTTACATTCTATGACTTTTCCAGGTTTTCCCTGACTGTACTATCCCCGTTCACCCCTCCGGTCGTCTGGTCCGGTTGAAGGTCCGAGTTTTTTCACCAGAACTTGGCGGCGGACAGCAGGGAGGGTTTGACCCTCTGTCCCCGGTTGAAGACGTCTCTGACCTCCGTCTCCAGTCGGACACCGGGCACCTTGAAAATGGACACGGCTGAAAAACAGAGAAGAATGATGTCAGAGGAAGTGGCGCTGTTAGCGTAACCGTGTGAACGGCACTCTTACTGTCTCTGAGGTGCATAATGGGGGCAGGCAGCGTGCTGAAGTACGAGTGCCTCAGGGCGTCCTGAGCTGAGATCCGGGCTGCAGGGACCCCCCTCAGCATCCTCTGGACCAGATCCTCTGTCTTATAGGGCAGCTGGTCCAACCTGGTCCACATAAGAGCGGTCAGCTAACTGCTAATAAGCTAACAGGCTAACTGGTTAACACACTCACACTTTACTATGTTCGGTCAGTTACATGCTAACAGGCTAACACTTTGCCATACAGCAGTAAGCTACATGCTAACATGCTAACAATTTACATTACACTTCATTAAGCAACGATAGGCTAAATGCTAACAAGTCAACATTTAACCATATACTTTTATTACACAATCATTTCCTTCATGTCAGCATAGTAAAACTTTTTCATACACTTCATGATACAACATTAAGCTACATGCTAACATGCTAATGTTTTACCATATACTTCATTAAACAACTGTAGGCGAAACGCTAACATGCGAACACTCACTGTACACTTAATTTAACAACAAGCTACATGCTAACACTTTACTTTTCAACAATAAGCTACATGCTAACAAGCTAACACTTTACTATACAGTTCATTGTACAACAATAAGCTACATGCTAACATGCTAATGTTTTACCACCAATTTTTCTTGTTGTTTTGTTTCCTTACCTTTTCCAAACGCTTCTGAACTGTTTGGGCTCAGAGCGATGAAACCACTCTGTGGAGAGAAACCAGCTGTTTTTGTTTGTTATATTACCATCATTTTAATGAAAATAATAATAATGCTATGAATGTACAGTTTTTAATCTTAATGAAATAGCGGCACAAAGCAGTGTGATGTCCACAATAAAAAAAATATTGAATGTAAAAAATAAAAAATACATTGATAGTTCGGAATACATAATAAAATTATAACTTAAAGTGACCTGGTTTATAATTTGGTAGCTGAGTGACTCCAGGCCAGCTTTCCTCTGAGGGGAGGCCCAGGACCTGCAGGGACA
>NW_024671615.1:0-275 GCF_008729295.1 Plectropomus leopardus | reverse complement strand
GCTCGAGAGAAATTTCTGTTTTTACAGCATCTGGTTGCGATAAATGGTGTCATATTTGTGATTTTTATTTTGGCGGGCCCGTAGGTTTAGAAGGCGTTTTCTTTAAATATCACCAAAAAATTAAAGTAAACAAAGAAAAAAATCAATCTGCAAACATTTTTCAAGGAAAAGAAAACTTTTTTACAGAAAAAAAAATTAAAGGAAAAAAAGCACCCAAAGTTTAAACACAAAAAAAAATCACACTAAAAAAAGTAAGAAAATAACATTGCCAAAAA
>NW_024671614.1:0-217 GCF_008729295.1 Plectropomus leopardus | reverse complement strand
ATTGGTCCTGCAAATTTCTAATCAGTATTGACAGATTCACTGATAAACAGCCTCATCAGAGTAATCCAAGTCCCTGTTGGAGTCAGTCAGAGCATTTCCATAGAGAGCCACTTTGCATCAGCAGCTCCATGCTCCAGTGCTCTGGGAGAGTTTATAGTCCTGAGAGTTGAGCTCTGGATGACTGACAGCTGTCCTTCATGACAACAGAAGACACAGA
>NW_024671613.1:0-999 GCF_008729295.1 Plectropomus leopardus | reverse complement strand
ATTCACCATTGGAATGTATGCAGGGGACAGACGAACCAGGTTGTGGTTGTCCCCTGCATCTTATTTTAGGTCCCCTGGGGTAAACCCTGCAAGTGTCTGGGCAATTATTCAGCCCATTTACCATCTACATGGGCCCCATATACTATTGTTTGCTTATGTCCTCACATGTCCCCCCATCATATTTGTCCCCAACATATTTTTTGTAAGAGTCTGGGCCAGCTCTTGACAATTCTGATCTCAACGCCTCTCAACCCTGAGTGTGTTCTCACCTTTTACAGAATGATAATGGGTTTGGCCACAGTTTCTGCTTGTGCTGGCACAAAGCTCCAGAAAAGTGGAGGTTAATCTGGCAACAAGAGACGCTGTTCACCCAGATACAAAGAGACACAAGACAATCTCTCCTCTCTCCTCCTCATATGTGAAAACTTGACTTATCCAAAGAGATCAGAAAGTCTCTTAAGTTTTATCCATGTAAAAATGATGTATTTCACACATGCCCCACAGTTACCCATGGGTGGTCTGAAATTAAATAGTAAAAAAAAGTTATGTTGATATCTGAAGGCATGAAAAGTGTGACCCAATTATACCATTTGCCATTAATGAGGCCTGAATGAGGGCTGGAAGTTTGCACTGAGCAGTCTCAGCCTATTTGGGACTAATGCCTGGCATGGCAAGGCGCTGGACACTGATGAGATCGCCTCGTGTTCCCTCTGCTCTGAGATATTGCACTGACCTCTGCAGCCTGCATCCCAAGATTACCTTGACATCTGCTGGTTGGGTTTCAAAAAGCTAATTAATCCCTGCTGACCTGAAGTTTGGCTGTCTGTTCTAAAAGCAGCTCAAGTCTCAGGGTAAAGACCCGCTATAGGTCAGCTCACAGCTCCCATATGACTTTTTCTTGGAAAACGGTATGATGCTTTTCTTGGACAGCTCTTTGGAAAGCCAGAGAGGGGAAAAAAGTCAGATATTTGACTGAAAATTGCCTTTTTTTGGCTGGCT
>NW_024671612.1:0-238 GCF_008729295.1 Plectropomus leopardus | reverse complement strand
CTCCTCCTCCTCGTTCATTTCTCACCAATAGTATTTTTAGGGGTGATAATGTTGCCTGAAAGCTTAAGATAATAACATTAACTAACTATACACTTAAATGTTCCCACTAATGCAGTTATCCGCATACATAATAGATGCACAGGTGGCAATGTTACGTTGATATTAAAAAAAAAACGCAGCCACAGCCAGTGTCGCGTCACTTCAAGTTGACTCGGGGCCGCATGGACAACAAGCAACA
>NW_024671611.1:0-236 GCF_008729295.1 Plectropomus leopardus | reverse complement strand
AGCCGAGCGTGTGGACAACACGGCGAAGCGTTACACTTCAGAGGACGCCACCTTGGCTACATGAGAGTAGAGTTACAGAGTCACAACCTGCAGTTCACAGTTCACATTACAGGATTATGTTACAGTACCATAAGCATAGGCTGAGTGTTTGTCTTCTAACGAGGCTCAGGTAAATGGCATCGAGAAGCAGGTGTGCGCCCACACACACACACACACACACACACACACACACACAC
>NW_024671610.1:0-325 GCF_008729295.1 Plectropomus leopardus | reverse complement strand
CAGAGTCGCGATTTAATTCATTAATAGCTTTAAGTAACACTTCAGGAATACTGTGTTGGTCAGACATGATTTTTTTCCCACAGGAAAAAAAAAAGAAAAGAGAAATGTCACACCTTATGTGTCTTGAGCTATTGTCACTAATGCCTGGATGGTTGCATTATACATATCAACGATTCCTTGAAGGAATATCTGCTTGCGGTCCTTGTTGTGGTCGTTGTTGTTTGCTCTAGCCAGTCTCCTTCCCAGTCTCCTTTGATGTTGGTTGATCAACGACAATCTCCGACGACGTCTTCGTACTGCTTCTGTTGTAAAACAGAAAAAATAA
>NW_024671609.1:0-272 GCF_008729295.1 Plectropomus leopardus | reverse complement strand
ATGGACCCCCTTGGTCACTGTAGAAGCTGTGTTGGTGCTCTCATAGAGAGACACATTGGACGGTAAATGTTCCAAGGTCCCTCCAAAGATCCCTCCACTGGTGACGGGCAAAGCCTTTGGGTGCCTCTGATGAAGATTTTAGCCTCTGATGATAACTCCTCTGACGACCATGTTGTCTCTCCAGGACTGACAGCAATATTTAATTTGAACTGTACTTGCCTGTACTTAGTTTCTGTACTTTTGCCTGCTGATTGGCCCTTTTACCCACATGG
>NW_024671608.1:0-242 GCF_008729295.1 Plectropomus leopardus | reverse complement strand
GACTTCAGCTTCTGTCAAACTTCTGTGCTGTTAATCATTTTACTCAGGGATTAAAAACTTTTGAGTCGGCCTACTTCTCCTATAGCTGCCAACAGCCTGCCGACATTCACAGTTAGAGAAAGGCTAAAAATAAGCTCATGTGCTTGTGCCCCGGGCCCCCAAAACATTACATCTGCCCCTGGTAATAATAATGAGAGCTCAGCGCGAGCGGCCGGATGAGACACGGAGCGATGCGTCCTGCT
>NW_024671607.1:0-235 GCF_008729295.1 Plectropomus leopardus | reverse complement strand
ACACTGAGAGACTGAGGACACTGAGAGACTGAGGACACTGAGAGACTGAGGACACTGAGACACTGAGGACACTGAGAGACTGAGGACACTGAGACACTGAGGACACTGAGAGACTGAGGACACTGAGAGACTGAGGACACTGAGAGATTGAGGACACTGAGAGACTGAGGACACTGAGAGACTGAGGAGAGGACACTGAGAGACTGAGGACACTGAGAGACTGAGACACTGAGAG
>NW_024671606.1:0-254 GCF_008729295.1 Plectropomus leopardus | reverse complement strand
AACTGTCATGTACCAAGTTTGTAAGATTTTTTTATAGGTTTATTGTGGAGTTTACTGGCATGTGAAATGTTTTATAATATGTTTCAATTGTTGATAACATGGTTTTCAGGTTTGTAGGTAAGGTACGTCAATGTGATTCATTGTTCAGACTGTCATGCACCAGGTGAGTTGTTTTAACAGTTTTTATGAGGGTTCACTGCATGATCACAGGTTTTACTATTGTCAAAGAAGTTTTACTGTTTTTCACAGATGTT
>NW_024671605.1:0-2153 GCF_008729295.1 Plectropomus leopardus | reverse complement strand
GGGCCAACCATTGAGGAGGTGGACTAAAATGGCTCTTCATATAGACTTTGTTTTCACTGGGACTGTTTAAAATACAACTGTAACTTTATTTGTTTTCATGCTTTCTTATAATTGTATTTTTTAAAAAAAGATGTTAAGATTTTAACATTTTGGGTAATGGGTGTCATCTTCATGTACTTTTCACCTCTGCTTTGCTGGACATTGCAATAAAGACGAAATATAAATAAAATGTATATTGTTTTGTCTTTTCTCTGGTCTATATCTTCAGTTAATCAATAATTTACAACCCCAATTACAAACAAGTTGTGTTGAATACAAGACAGAGAAAGAAGTGTAATGTTCAAACTGATAAAACTTAATTATTGTCATAAAAATACACTGATTCTGAATATGAAGGCTGCAGCAAGTTCCAAATAACATTTAGATAGCGGCATGTTTGCCACCGTTTTACACAGAACATAGGACACTAATTATTGGAGTTTTCAAACTGAAATTCTTTCCCATTCTTTCTTGATATATGACCTCTGTTGCTCATCAGTCCAGAGTCTCCTTTGTTGTATTTTGTGCCTCATAATGTGCTTCACATGTTCAATACAGGCAGGCCAGTCTAGTACCTGCACTCTTTAATTACGAAACTCAATGGCTCATTGTCTTGCTGGAATAAACAGGGACGTCTCTGAAAAATATGTTGTCTGGATGGCAGCATAGTTGCCCCAAAACCTGTATGTACCTTCACATCATGTATCATATCATTCTGTTTTTATGTACATTTTACAGGACATCACAACTTTTTGGAACAGGGGTTGCAGCATTATTCAATGATGCAGACGCTAATTTACAAATAAAAAGTTTTTGATAAGATGGAGCTGTTTTTATCCAGAGGGGGAAGATGTTGTGCAGTAGTTGCAAGTTGCACTAAGTAGGAAGAGTTGTTGTACAATGATGTTTTAACAGACTGACTATAGTCACGCAATGTATAGTTGTGCAACATTCGTTGCACAAAGAACCCCAGGTATAATGGGAATAGTGGGTAAAATTAATTGAAGGAATCCCTAGGCAATGCCTCCTAAAAAGATTAATTTGTCTGACCCGTAGAAAGATCCAAGTGATAAAAGTACAGACAGTTATTGATGCTTGGTTCTTTACAAGTTTGTGTGAAACATTCTGCTGATATAGTCGCCCTGTCAAACTGCCCCACCAGCCAGATTTGACATAAAGAGAGTAATTTGCCAGGGCTGTCTCATCTCTCTTAAACTATTATTTGTACTGGTAGGCCAACTTCTCAGTTTATTAATCACCATCATCCTTTGACAGATCCAGTGTTACCAGTGTGCATGTTTTGATTGCCATAATACAAAAGTTATCAAATTTGAAAAAAACTAATGTATCAAAACTTAAAATTTTGTGACTTTGTATCAAACACTTTTTGAAATTTCAAAAATAAAATAAGTAGCTGCCATCCACACATTATTGTTGTTATTATTAATTATAGACATATCATTGGAGATATTATGGGCACTTATAAATCCACAATGAGATTTGTGAATTATTTAATTATTACTAGTGTTTTGATGCTTTGCTGACATGGAGGCTGTCAATTTATAATCAATATTCAGAAATGTGTAGTTGGTCTCATTTGTCACTGCGTAAAGGATCCTTTTTTGTTTTGGAAATGAGCATGAGCATTCTTTTCCTTAATGACAGGGTCGACTAATTCCTCCCTACAGAAAAGCCTCATTGTACATAAATATTCTAAAAATAGATTATAGTGCTTTATGGAATTCAGAGATATGTCCACCTTTGCTTTGTGGTTTATTGGTTCAGATCTTTTATACCTAAAATAGTTTCTTCAGTAGTAACATATTGGAACATTCTGTTCCACTTATTGCATCTTCAATTCAAATCAGAATATTAGAGATTTTATGGGAATCAAAATGCTGATAAATATTAGCACAGAGGGCTATAAATCCTAAAAATAATATTATTACAGTTACAGATTGTATCTAATTTTAACCCTTTAAGACCTGGATTGACATCAGTTTTCCTGTGTTGCTTGTGATCCTTTTCCCGAGCATTTAAAACTCTGAAACCAGAGGAAATGGTTTGATTTTGTTATAAAAATACATACATACACACACACACACACACACACA
>NW_024671604.1:0-209 GCF_008729295.1 Plectropomus leopardus | reverse complement strand
TTTTCTTCAAAATGGGACTTCAACACTCACATGGGCAAAAAAAAAAAAGCACATGAGCTAATTGCAAGAAATTGGTAGAAGGCGACAAGAAAACAACCTGAAATTAATGTAAAAATAAAAGAAAGAGAGAGAAAAAGAAAGAAAAAAATCAAAAAGGGGGGAAAATGTCCAATGTTCAATAAATGTATTTGGGATGATAGGGAATAACA
>NW_024671603.1:0-557 GCF_008729295.1 Plectropomus leopardus | reverse complement strand
TATGCCTTTTTTGTACTTTATTTCCACTTTGTATACTATAACGCGTTCCGACAAGTAATTCTAAGTGGTTTTCAGCCATTTTTAGGAGGGGTCAAATTTTGACTTTTTTCGCCATACTATACTATTGCCTTCTTTCGTCATTTTTTAGACATACAAAATTAAGAAGTTTTTGGCCTTTTTTGTACTTTATTCCCACTTTGTATACTAAAACACGCCTCTACAAGTAATTCTAAGTGGTTTTCAGCCATTGTTTGGAGGGGTCAAAATTTGACTTTTTTCGCCATACTATACTATTGCCTTCTTTCGTCATTTTTTGGACATGCTAAATTATGAGGGTTTTGGCCTTTTTTGTACTTTATTCTCACTTTGTATACTAAAACACGCCTCTACAAGTAATTCTAAGTGGTTTTCAGGCATTTTTAGGAGGGGTCAAAATCCGACATTTTTCGCCATACTATACTATTGCCTTCTTTCGGCATTTTTTGGACATGCTAAATTATGAGGGTTTTGGCCTTTTTTGTACTTTATTCCCACTTTGTATACTAAAACACGCCTCT
>NW_024671602.1:0-352 GCF_008729295.1 Plectropomus leopardus | reverse complement strand
CAGCATCACCAGCTGGAGGACCTATTCTACTAAAACTCACAGAGGTCCAGGTACTAAAATGTCCTCCCAGCAAAGGTCCGAGCCTCACACCTAAAATCAATATCACCATAATTGAACATTTTACTTTGATTAAGTTTAAAGAACAACTGTTTTGCTGTTTTTTTGTGGTTTGTTTTTTGTCCTCATAGTTCACTGACTCAGTGTCATGTGACCATGGTGTGTTGGAGTGTAATAAACATATGATTAATTATTATTTATTAAACTTTCCATCATTATATCAAAATGAAAAGCTCCATCTGAAACAGACTTCAGGTAAATTGAAGCACATTGTGCTGATAATAGGCCAACCTCT
>NW_024671601.1:0-240 GCF_008729295.1 Plectropomus leopardus | reverse complement strand
GTGTGTGTGTGTGTGTTCCCAAATTACCACGTTGTTTTGTCTAGTATGTCCATAAAGTGTAGTGTGTATGTAAATATAGTATGGAAACATTCGGCTCGACTCTGTTCCAGCTGACGTCTCTAGAGGCGCGGGGAGCGCAAAAAGTGTGTGTGGTGTGGGTGTGTGTGTGTGTGTGTGTGTGTGTGTGTGTGTGTGTGTGATAAAATGATGCAACTGTCAAATGTCCAGCTAATCCTTCCT
>NW_024671600.1:0-245 GCF_008729295.1 Plectropomus leopardus | reverse complement strand
GATTTTAGCTTCACTTCACTGGCTGCCCATCCATTTTAGAATTCATTTTAAGATTCTTTTATTTGTTTTTAAATCTTTAAATGGTCTTGCCCCACCATACCTCTCTGAGCTTCTGCACCCCTATACACCCAGCCGGTCTCTCAGGTCAGCTGACCAGCTGCTCCTGAGGGTGCCCAAGACAAGGCTGAAGCTCAGAGGGGTATGGTGGGGCAAGACCATTTAAAGATTTAAAAACAAATAAAAGA
>NW_024671599.1:0-466 GCF_008729295.1 Plectropomus leopardus | reverse complement strand
TCTCAACACACTATTTTCTGCTGTTTTTAAGTATTTTCAGCTGTTTTTTGGACATGTCAAATTTTGACATTTTTGCCATATTATAGCCTTGCTTTTTCGGTCATTTTTTCGACATGCTAAATTATAGTGTTTTTGGCCGTTTTTCCACGTTTTAGTGCTATGGCGTGTTTCAGAACGCTATTTAATGCTATTTTGAGGTGTTTTAGGCTAATTTTGGGACATGTTGAATTTTGAAATTTTTGCCTTACTATAGCCTTGTTTTATTGGTCATTGTTTCGACATGCTAAATTATAGTTTTTTGGCCATTTTTCAAAGTTTTAATACGATGGCGTGTTCCAGAACGCTATTTTATGCTCTTTTGAGGTGTTTTCAGCTAATTTTGGGACATGTTAAATTTTGACATTTTTGCCTTACTATAGCCTTGCTTTTTTGGTAATTTTTTCAACATGCTATATTATGCTGTTTT
>NW_024671598.1:0-417 GCF_008729295.1 Plectropomus leopardus | reverse complement strand
CAGGCTACTCTAAGCTGTTTTAAGCTGTTTTCAACAGTTTTTGGGACGTGCCAAATTTTGACTTTTTTGCCTTACTATAGTCTTGGATTTATTATGGGTTTTTCGACATGCCAAATTATGCTGTTTTTGGTTCTTTTTGCAACTTTCTTTGCTATGGCGTGTCTTGGCAGGCTATTCTAAGTTGTTTTAAGCTGTTTTCAACAGTTTTTGGGACATGCTAAATTTGACATTTTTGCCTTACTATAGTCTTGGATTTTTGGTGGTTTTTTCGACATGCCAAATTATGCTGTTTTTGGCTTTTTTCGCAACCTTCTTTGCTATAGCATGTCTTGGGGGACTATTCCAAGCGGTTTTAAACTGTTTTCCACAGTTTTTGGGATGTGCCAAATTTTGACATTTTGCCTTACTATAGTCTTG
>NW_024671597.1:0-222 GCF_008729295.1 Plectropomus leopardus | reverse complement strand
CACACACACACACACACATACACACACAGGTGAACACACACACACACACGCACACACAGGTGAACACACACACACACACACACACACACACACAGGTGAACACACACACACACACACTCGCGCACACACGTGAGCGCACACACACACACACACACAGGTGAACACACACACACACACACACACACACACAGGTGAACACACACACACACACACACACACACA
>NW_024671596.1:0-390 GCF_008729295.1 Plectropomus leopardus | reverse complement strand
TACAGCTCATGCAAGTCTCTTATATAGGTACAGGCATCGATAAATTTGTCAGTAAACAACTTTTCACCTGTTGTGATCAATCACAAAACCCCACAAATATGTCCTTATTTGGAAGGAGCCTCATTCCATGTTACTTTTAACCTGGGGCCGGTATTTT
The DNA here is from genome assembly GCF_008729295.1 of Plectropomus leopardus. Taxonomy (NCBI): domain Eukaryota; kingdom Metazoa; phylum Chordata; class Actinopteri; order Perciformes; family Serranidae; genus Plectropomus; species Plectropomus leopardus. The sequence continues at coordinate 233 of NW_024671596.1, read as the reverse complement.
GTACGCGTGGCTTCAAGGTCTAACCGTCCCTAGACCTTTGACCTCGTTGCCTAACCAAAATAGGAACCTAAAGAAACAAAGCATAATACACCACAATAGAAATTATAATCAATAATAACAGTGATGTATCATTATTGACGTGTTTCAGGTGGGAGACAGAGACGACTCCAACCTTTACATCAGCACCAAACTGAAGGCTGCAGCCGAGGTCACACACTGACATTCCTTATTAT
>NW_024671595.1:0-368 GCF_008729295.1 Plectropomus leopardus | reverse complement strand
AAGTCAAGTCAAGTCAGTTTTATTTATATAGCCCATTATCACAAAACATGGCTTGCCTCAGAGGGCTTTACAGTGTACGACATCCCTCTGCCCTTAGACCCTCACATCACCCAAGGAAAAACTCCCCAAAAAGACCCACTGTAACGGGGGGAAAAAAAGAGGAAGAAACCTCAGGAAGAGCGGTAGAGGATAGTGAGGGATCCCTCTTCCAGGACGGACAGACATGCAATAGATGTCATAAATAGCAAATGAAATACAATCATGGCAAAAAGGAGGGGGGGCACAGCAATAATAGAAACAGATGCATATTACAATAATGGTAGGTGTGAAATTAGTAATTGCTCTCTATGATGATGTTGAGGGAGATG
>NW_024671594.1:0-1866 GCF_008729295.1 Plectropomus leopardus | reverse complement strand
GCTCTTTAAATTATGTTTGTGCGAGTGCAGAGCAGACTGCTGGACTGCGTGCTGACACTTGGTCAGTTGTGAAGCAAAATACTCATTCAAACAGCATTCAACAACGGTAAAACAGAGTATCAATGGAGTTCAGTGATATCCTCTAATACTGTAAATAAATATCAGCCAGTACACATGTTATTTTCATGTAATTTTTGTGTGTAAAATGGCTGCAGTGACCATGACGCACAAGAGACACTGCTGTGACTGACACTTTACCTTCTCCAGTCACCTCACCAGACACACCTTCACCACCTGTACATATGGGCCCTGTATAAAGTCTGAAATATAAAGCCAGTGACAGCTCTAGCACATTAATTATACTGCCTATACCGCTGGCTCATTACATTTACGAGGAGCTTTGCATTGACAATTTCTGGTTGAAGGTGGGTGTGTAGAGGGTGCGATATGAGGAGGATCCACCTACAGACAATTCCAAGTTGATTGGGATTTATAAAAAGCAAATAGTGGACTTACAGATGTATGCATGTTTTTATAAATCTGAATTTTTATTTTTTTTTGGTCACGTGATGCATTCAGCCTGAGAGGATCGCTTTTGCCGACCTCCCGTCTCCTCAGCCGATAAAGTTCATTTTTAACGGATTAAACTTCATTTTCTTTTACTACATCTCCTGGAGAACATGACCGACGCTAAAGGGAACACTAACCCACGAGTTGCCTCCGCGTCACACGTTGCTGCGCGAACTCGTAAAGATAAAAAGCTACTCGTGGCTAACTCAGAAGCTAGCATGGATGATGGCGACAGCACGTCGTTTGAGGAAAACGTGGCTAACACAGTCTCCAAGACCGTTACTGAAAAGATCGGCGCTCTCATGGAACAGAAGTTTACAGAGCTATATTCAACTTTGGACAAACTGAGCAGCCGCGTTGAGGACAACACAAAGCGGATCACTGAGACTGAAAACCGCATTTCTGATGGAGAGGATCGCACATCTGCCCTGGAGAGCAAACTAGCAGATCTCGAAAAAAGGGTGAAGATATTAACCGACCGAGCCGAGGACAGCGAAAACAGAAGCCGCAGAGATAACATATGAATCATCGGCCTCAAGGAAGGTGCAGAAGGGAATCAGGCTGTCAGGTTTTTTGAGACCTGGCTTCCAGACACATTGGGGCTGGAGACCAAGCGAGGCTCGTTTAAAATCGACCGTGCGCATAGAGCCTCTGGCCCGCCGAAGAAAAATTACAACCGTCCTGTCATTATTAAGTTGCACAACTTTAGTGACAAACAACATATCCTTGCTGCCGTCCGGGAGAAAGGTGAGATCACCTACCAGGGAGACAAGATCCACATCCGCCAGGACCTATCATCCCAGGTGAGGGAGGCCCGGCACCAGTTCAACGGGGTATGTGAACGCCTCATTCAGAGAGGTCTGTGGTTCCTGATGCGCTACCCGGCCAGTTTATGCTTCATTTTGAATGGTAAGGAACACTCCTTCAAAAACCCGCGTGAAGCGGAGGATTTTCTGAGCAGGAGCGGTTAATTTCGGCACGGAATACTGACTATATGTAAGTGTTCTCACACTGTTTACACAGCAGTTAGTAATTGAACTTTTGCCTAATAGATGATGAGGAACAGACAACTGCAGTCTTTGTGCGACACAGGGAAGGCACCCCAGGAGATGAGTAACAGACAATTATTTTTCATAATGTGACTGACACCCTTCTCTTGGACTTGCTAAAAGTTGCTGTCAGCATTTGTTCTCTCTCGAATATGGTTTTTATTTAGATATTCTGGTCTGTACTGCATATTGATATTTTGGCTCTGGCCAACTCTTACCACAACTGCTGGTACGATTTTCGTTCCTT
>NW_024671593.1:0-991 GCF_008729295.1 Plectropomus leopardus | reverse complement strand
CACAGTCCAAAGACATGCAGGTCAGGTTGATTGGTGACTCTAAATTGCCCTTAGGTGTGACTGTGAGCGTGTACGGTTGTCTGTCTATATGTGTCGGCTCTGTGATAGTCTGGTGACCTGTCCAGGGTGTACCCCGCCTTCCGCCCGATGACAGCTGGGATTGGCTCCAGCCCCCCCGCGACCCTTACGAGGACAAGCGGTTACAGAAAATGACTGACTGACTGACTGAAAAATCTAGCCTTAGTTGGCCTAACACAATAATTCCACTCTTTCTTACATCATGTAAATGTACTGGTAATGGTTTGTCAATAATAAATGATAAAAAGGACAACAGTGGTTTAAGCAGAGACATGCTATTATTTGAACACTTTGATATGGCCAAATGTTGTGGACACCATAAACACAACTTAGTGCTGAGCATCTCGTTACATGGGCATTTATCTGCTGCTGTAACAGTCTACTCTGTCCTGGTTTCAGGCTTCCCAGCAGATGCTGGAACCTGGCTGCAGGGATTTGCCCTGATTTGCTCAGAGACAAGAGCACTACTGAGGTCACACAACACTGATATTGGGTGACAAGGTCTGGCTAGCAGTCGGTGTGCCGGTTCATCTCACAGGTGTTGGATGGAGATGAGGTCAGGGCTCAGGGCTGTCAGAGAGGGTGACTGCTGACTGTGATTCAGCCAAACATCCGTGCTTTCACTAACAATGTAATTGTGTTCAGTTCCAGATAACACATATAAACTGATGGATTCATGTGGAGCTTGCCATCTTTCACAGCTTGTGTCTGTGAGAGGAAGATGAAGCAATATAGAACTAAAACTTTTGGAGCATTTTGATAATAGAATAGAATGAGAAAACAATATGTTTTGATATACAAAATGTATATTGCATCGCAATTATTTTTATCACAGTGTCTTACAAAATAGACAACTAGATAAAATAGCAAGCTGTTGAATGATAAGTTCCCAGACAAACTCATTGTCACGATC
>NW_024671592.1:0-388 GCF_008729295.1 Plectropomus leopardus | reverse complement strand
TGAAAAAATGACCGACAAAGGCAAGGCTATAGTATGGCAACAATGTCAAAATATGGCATGTCCCCAAATCAGCTATAAACACCTCAAAACAGCATTAAAAAGCACTTCTACTCATGCCATAGCATAGAAAGTTGCAACAATGGTCAAAAACATCATAAAAATGCATGTTGAAAAAATGACAGACAAAGGCAAGGCTATAGTATGGCCAAAATGTCAAAATATGACCCGTCCCAAAAACAGCTAAAAACACCTCAAAACAGCTAAATGACAAGTCTTAAAAACAGTTAAAAACACCTCAAAACAGCATGAAATAGTACGACTAGACATGCCATAGCATAGAACGTTTCAAAAATCGTCAAAAACACCATCAAAATGCATGTTGAAAAAA
>NW_024671591.1:0-619 GCF_008729295.1 Plectropomus leopardus | reverse complement strand
TTGAGAATTTTTTGCGATACATGCTTAGCATGTTGAAAAAATGACCACAAATGCAAAGCTATAGTAAGGCAAAAATGTCAAAAAATGACATGTCACCAAAAAAGGTGAAAATAGTTGTAAACTGCATTAAATAGCCTGCCAAAACACGCTATAGAATAGAAAGTTGCAAAAAAGGCCGAAAACACCATCATTTTGCACGTTGAAAAAATTGCCAAAAATGCAAGGCTATAGTAAGGAAAAAATGTCAAAAAACGACATTTCCCAAAAACAGCTGAAAATAGTTGTAAACTGCATTAAATAGCCTGCCAAAACACGCTATAACATAGAAAGTTTAAAAAAGCGTCAAGAACACCATAATTTTGCACGTCGAAAAAAATGACCAAAAAGGCAAGGCTATAGTAAGGCAAAAATGTCAAAAAATGACATGTCACCAAAAAAGGTGAAAATAGTTGTAAACTGCATTAAATAGCCTGCCAAAACACGCTATAGAATAGAAAGTTGCAAAAAAGGCCGAAAACACCATCATTTTGCACGTCGAAAAAATTACCAAAAATGCAAGGCTATAGTAAGGAAAAAATGTCAAAAAACGACATTTCCCAAAAACAGCTGAAAATAGTTG
>NW_024671590.1:0-254 GCF_008729295.1 Plectropomus leopardus | reverse complement strand
TGAAAATTGCATGAAATAGCGTGCTGAAACACACCATAGCATTTAATTTTAGGAAAAATTACCAAAAAACACCACAATAATTCATGTTGAAAAAATGACCCAAAAAGCAAGGCTATAGTATGGCAAAAATGTCAAAAAATGACATGTCCCAAAAACAGCTGAAAACAGTTGAAAACTGCAGAAAATAGCGTGCTGAAACACACCATAGCATTTAATTTTCCAAAAATGACCAATAACTGGATAATAATGCATGT
>NW_024671589.1:0-696 GCF_008729295.1 Plectropomus leopardus | reverse complement strand
CATATCCCAAAAACTGATGAAAACTGATAAAAACTGCATGAAATAGCGTGCTGAATCACGCCATAGCATATTATTTTCCAAAAACAGCCAAAAACACCATAATATGGCATGTTGAAAAAATGACCCAAACAGCAAGGCTATAGTATGGCAAAAATGTCAAAAATGGCATGTCCCAAAAACAACTGAAAACTCATGAAAACTACATAAAATAGTGTGCTAAGACAAGCCATAGTATACAGTTTTCCAGAAAGCAGCCAAAAACACCATAAAATGGCATGTTAAAAAATTGAGCCAAACACCAAGGCTATAGTATGGCAAAAATGTCAAAAATGGCATACTCCAAAAACTGATGAAAACTGATAAAAACTGCATTAAATAGCTTGATGAAACACATCATAGCATATTATTTTACAAAAACAGCCAAAAACACCATAATATGGCATGTTGAAAAACAACCAAAAAAGTAAGGCTATAGTATGGCAAAAACATCTAAAAATGACATGTCCCAAAAACAGTTGAAAACTGATTAAAACTGCACAAAATAGCATGCAGAGACATGCCGTGGCATTAAATGTTGCAAAAACTTCCAAAAACACCATAATATTGCATGTTGAAAAAACGACCAAAAAAGCAAGGCTATAGTATGGCAAAAATGTCAAAAATTGACATGTCCCAAAAACTGCTGAAAACAGCTGT
>NW_024671588.1:0-240 GCF_008729295.1 Plectropomus leopardus | reverse complement strand
TGTGTGTGTGTGTGTGTGTGTGTGTGTGTGTGTGTGTGTGTGTGTGTGTGTGTGTGTGTGTGTGTGTGTGTGTGTGTGCGTGCTACTCCTCTCTCTCTCTAATGTGGGACATAGTTTCTTTTTCTCACTCATACACACACCCTCTTTGTATGCAGATAAACATTAGCCATTTTTACTCAAATCAGTACACCCGTAGGATAATTTAGCAGGTAAACAGCAGTAGAGCAGCGCACAGAGACA
>NW_024671587.1:0-229 GCF_008729295.1 Plectropomus leopardus | reverse complement strand
TTTGATATTTTCACATTATACTAACATTGCTACTCTTAGCTTTGCAGTAGTGTTTCTAGGACTGAAAGATATTGGGGGCTTAGCATCAATCTCCTGTAGGGGACCCGGGAAATCCTCTAGAAAGCTCTGCTCTGATGCTTTTTATGCACTCTGGCAGATTATTTAAGATTTGAAATAATTTACCAGACCAGAGTTGAAAAAATAGTTAAGGTTTCCATTTATGTATACA
>NW_024671586.1:0-203 GCF_008729295.1 Plectropomus leopardus | reverse complement strand
CACACACTGCACATCAGAGCGTGCGAGCGCCGAGGTCAGAGGTCGGCCTTCGGCGTTCTCCAATCACAAACTGCACCAAAGAAAACTGTTTATACACTCACAGGTTTTCAGATCCAGCACGGAGGAGTTTGTTCGGATCTGCAAGATCTGATTTGATTTGTTATGGCAGATCCAGGGTCAGTTTGTAATACATTATTGACACT
>NW_024671585.1:0-225 GCF_008729295.1 Plectropomus leopardus | reverse complement strand
ATATTTCACTCCTGAAATGATCATTTTGTTTGTCATGATCTGCTTTGCTCCTTTTTTTAACCATTTCAAACCTGAGCAAATTGGCTTGATTTCTTTCAAAAACACAGGAAAAGCAATGAGCAATTTAAGAAAAAAAGAAAATTAGCAGAAAAAAATGCAAAAGTACAAAAATACCTAAAAATTAGATGGAAATAAACAACTTTGAAAAAAGTTAAGTAAAGGAAA
>NW_024671584.1:0-291 GCF_008729295.1 Plectropomus leopardus | reverse complement strand
GTCCGCCAGGTTGGCTCTGCAGATGGGACACGTGCTGTTCTCCTGCCGGGGACGAGGACACAAGCTCAAATCCATCATCTGTCCATGATTTTATCCAGAAAACATCAGCAATCACATCGAGGAGATGAATGTTTGGCGTCCACCGACGGCCCAAAATCAAATGTACTCAATTTTTAAGAAAATAAGTTAAATATATAAAACAAAGAAAAAAACATTAAAATGATTCCATTAATCCTTTGAAACCTTTTGAATTTTCTTGCACTTCTTTAAAAAAAAAAAAAATTCTTGCTA
>NW_024671583.1:0-1147 GCF_008729295.1 Plectropomus leopardus | reverse complement strand
CTTTATGTAGACCAGACCCGTTGTTTTTTTTTGGGAAACACCCTAAACAGTACATCAGTAAACATTTTGCCATCTAGAAAGTTTCTGACAAAGGTTATCTATGGGAAAGTGACTTTAGCCTTTTCCCCCTTGCAACACATAAAAATACTTCAACTCTGCAGAGCCTGAATATGGACGGAGCACCTTTGTGGGTGACAAAGGAGATGTATTTCTATGCAAAAACCATTCCTAATGCAGGTTGCCTGCTGCACACTCCCTCTCTGTTCTCTGGCATTTTTACATGAAAGGCTGGTGAGACATTTGTAGCTTTGTCCTGTTCTGAATGTCGCTAAAATCATACAGCACTGGCAGACCTTGCCTGTAGTGCTGCCTGCCTCTTTGACACCCCGGTGCCCTGTCATGATGACAGGTCTGCCTTTTGCCCTCCAAGCTTTTGTAACCGTGTATAGCTTGTGGTGGATTGGAACATGATGAAATGGACGCACGGGGAGCAAATACCTGCTGGTGGTTCAGTCTGTTTTAACAACAGTACATGACTGTAAGGTGCTCTGCAGAGGTCAGCTGAGGCTACATCTTGACTTCCTGGTAGCAGTTTCTAAAGTTTACACTATGAAAGTTTACCTTCTGTGTCTTTGATAGAAGATTACTTGTCCTGTTGCGACACGTTGAGTTTAGTTTATTTGCACAGTGTGTGTACAAAAAACAAAAGAAAGTCTGGGGATTTTGCGGGAAAGGTTTGAAGCCAAAATGGCTTACGAAGGCACCCTTCCTATTAAATAACAATAGCAAGGCTTACAAAAGTAAAAGATAAAAATGAAGATTGCATAATTCATCAAAGTTTTACAACTACGCAGTAAAACAAAATGAATAGAAATATATAATTATAAAAAAGTGGTGTTATAATACAAAAGTTTATATCTAACAAGTTGAGATGTGTTACATAGGAATCAATAAAGCATTATAATACAAAATTGAGAAAAATGTACAATTAACAAAAGTGCATATAGGCCCACACAAGTTGAGGAGCATTACAAAGAAATCAATGGAGAATTATACAAAATAAATTGAAAAATTGATGGAAATGTGTACATTCTAAAAACGTTTACATATACAGGTTTAGATGTGTTACAAAGGAATCAGTGATGTG
>NW_024671582.1:0-232 GCF_008729295.1 Plectropomus leopardus | reverse complement strand
GCCCAAAAATTAGCCCAAAAGTAGTTAATGGGTACAAAAAAGCACCTGAAAATAAGCAAAAGATATAAGTAAAAAACAAAAGACCTGATCCACCCTGTTGGTGAGACGCCCTGTTCGTCTAAAATGTTCAACCTCCTGCTCACACGGTGGTTGAAAGACATTTTATTGTCCATCAGACCGCAGAAATTTAGATTTTCCCTGGAAGGTTCCCTTCATTATTCTGAAAAGATTT
>NW_024671581.1:0-254 GCF_008729295.1 Plectropomus leopardus | reverse complement strand
AGAATAATCTGGTACAGTACTTTGTCATCAGTATATCTCATTGTGAATGTGTTTGTCTTCTAGCTTTCCTCACAGCACACAGAGATCAAATGCAGCAGTGTTGTCCCCATCAGGAAACTTCTGTTTTATTAAAAGCCAAGGTTAAAAAGCTGCTAATGCGAACTTGAATTATCAGACACTTCAGAGGATGTATTTTAAGTGCCTACTTCCCAAATGAATGTTACACCTTTGAGGCATGATAATGTTTTATTACC
>NW_024671580.1:0-298 GCF_008729295.1 Plectropomus leopardus | reverse complement strand
AACTCTAAAACAACCTGTGCAGTATAATCCAAGTCTCATCTAACTTGGTTCGATTTCCTGCATCCATAAAAAGCTTTTAGAGAGTTGTTTGACCAAGAGACAGTGAAGAAAAAGCAGCTGTAGGACACATCAGTGACATGAGAGAGGTGCATATCACACAGCATCTTTTCAAAACGAAACCTGAGAAAATTGGTTTGTTTTCTTGGGAGGAAGGCAATGAGCAAGTTAACAACACATGGCCAATAGAGTAGCAAGACATTAGTAAGATATTACAAGAAAATTACCTAAAAAAAAGGAC
>NW_024671579.1:0-239 GCF_008729295.1 Plectropomus leopardus | reverse complement strand
CCCAGAATCCTGCACCTGTGCAATACCGCATCTGTCCGGCCACCATATGACCAATCATTTCCACAACCCGACCCGTCGACCCGAGACCTGCACCCGAACATGAAACCCCATTATAAACCTGCTGTTAAAGCAGCATGTTTAGTGATTATTTTAGGGCATTTCATACACGTGAAACTAGGATACATTTTTTAAAAAAAAGTAACTTGATTTCTTTCAAAAACATGAGTAGAGGGCAATGA
>NW_024671578.1:0-201 GCF_008729295.1 Plectropomus leopardus | reverse complement strand
TGCTACTTTCAGATGCTTTTACAAGTATTTAACCCTTTGAACCCTGAACAAATTTGTGCAATTTATTTATTTTTAAAAAAAAAACATGGGGGGGTAAAGGCAATGAGCAACTTGATAATAAATCTTCCACAAATAGCGAGAAATTATTTTAAAAAGCTAGGGTCAAATGTCAAAGGGAAAACAAAAAAAAGCTAGGAAAAA
>NW_024671577.1:0-271 GCF_008729295.1 Plectropomus leopardus | reverse complement strand
TTTTTTTTCCAACTCTCTTCCCTCCTTCCCTCCATTGTCTCCCTCCCTTCTTTAACCATTTTGAAACCTGAATGGACATCAGTTTTCTTTTGCTGCATTCAGACACTTCTCACAAGCTATTCAACCCTTTGAAACTGAGCAAATTGGTTTGATTTCTTTTAAAAACAGAGAAAAGAAAGGCAATGACCAACTTGGCAACAAATGTCACACAAACTGCAATAAATTAGTTAACGGTGTTGATGAAAATTATTTCTGAAAAAGTGGTGATGAT
>NW_024671576.1:0-232 GCF_008729295.1 Plectropomus leopardus | reverse complement strand
TTTAAAAGGTCTGATTAACCCTTTAAAACCTGAGCGAAGTGGCCTAATTTTTTTTAAAAAGGAGAAGAAATTACTAAAAAAAAAAAAGGCAATAAAATTTAAACAGTAAAACAAACAAACACAAAGGAGAAGAAAAATAAAATAAAATACAATGAATAAATTCAAATAAAATATTAAATTAATAAAAAAAAACAACAACAGAAACGACCTGGTAAATTCCTTAAAAATTAAC
>NW_024671575.1:0-284 GCF_008729295.1 Plectropomus leopardus | reverse complement strand
AAAAGAAAACGAGAAAACAAAACGGGAAAATGAAAATGTCTGGAAAACTATAGTTATATTTGCAGGTTATAATTGTTGAATATAATAATTAAAAATATGTAAAATTATGTTACAGCGCAAAAATGTATACACATATCAATTTTTAGCACTTTTTCGCGCGGTGGTCTTGTTTTTTCCTCTTTTTAATTTAATTTTTCAGTTAATTTTCTTATTACTTTTAACTATTTTCTTGCTCATTTTTGAGTCATGTCTTTTTAAGTTGCTTTTTGCCTTCTCCCGGTGTT
>NW_024671574.1:0-234 GCF_008729295.1 Plectropomus leopardus | reverse complement strand
ACAAAGAAATATCTCTTTTTATTTATTTTATTTCCTTTGAAAAAAACATTCCTGTTTTAAACTGCCTAATCCACCCGGCAATGACTTAATACTTATTTTAAACTTGACTTTAAATCATTTTAATTTATCTTTTTATCTTTGCACCTCTTGTCTGCACTTTTGCTATTCTTATTGGTGATTTTTATTTCATAATTTTTAAATAATTTAGTAATTAATCTTACCTTTTATCGCTTT
>NW_024671573.1:0-381 GCF_008729295.1 Plectropomus leopardus | reverse complement strand
CAAACACACACACAGACCTGTGTCAGGCTCAGTCCACTGCAGTGGACCGTCAGTCCTCCGTCCGCTGTCTCAGAGCGTTGGCAGATGTTGTCGGCGGAGACTTTGTTGCCGTGGCGCCAGAGAGACACAGTGAATGGTGATGATGTCATCACCAGGTTGGACCACGGAGGGATCAGAAGAAGAAGAAATAGGAGGACCATCTGCTGTGCTGACTGCACCACAGAAGAAGAACTCACAGTGCGGGACATCCTGTGAATTTCCTCCACGCGTCAGCGTGTCAGGGTCCGCCACCGGCCGCCATCTTTGATCTGTCATGAGAAAACGTTTTGTAGTTTGAGACGACCCGCTGACAAGTGAACATCCTGCTGTCAGCAGGAAAAA
>NW_024671572.1:0-1006 GCF_008729295.1 Plectropomus leopardus | reverse complement strand
TAATAAAGTTGATGAACAGAAAGTGATATTTAGCCATGTAGAATGAACACTGTCACTGTCACTGGTCCCGTTAAGTAGCTTGGTCGTGGAGGTTCTGTGCTGCTGAACACATCACCAACTGAATCCATTTCTGGAAGTCATGGGCTAGGGCCTGAGTTTTGGCAATGCTCATCCACTCAGTGATATTGTCTGCCCACTTCTTTCGCTGTCTGCCTCGTCTCCTTTCCCCTTACACTGTTCCCTGAAGGATGGTCTTGGATGCCCATCAAATCTTGTCATGTGGCCATACCATCTCAGTTTCCTTTTTTAGACTGTGGTCTGAACCTCTTCATACTGACCAACGTGCTGTTTGATGTTTTCCCTGACTTCTTCCTTTGTTATATGGTCCTTGCAGTCCTACAAGGACCGCATATACAGTACACTTGCACAACATTATACTTAAATTATGCAAATATATTTAGTTGAAATATGTCAAATCTGCCCTAATTTTGGCTATTGTCAGGAGTGTCTCAGTGAGAGCATTATCCATGTCTGACAAAGTGGGATGAATTTTTGTTCAAGATGTGTTACATAAGAATACATTGTCATGTTTTACATGTAACCTAAGCGTAGTTTTCTTGTTTTGCTCAGTGGATGTGTACATTTTGAAAAGCAATGTGTTTCATGTCTGCGTCTGCCACCAGTTGGCCGTCATGAAAAGAGTAGGCGTAATTCCACTACAGAAAATACTTGATGTTCTCTGCAGTTAGGTGGAAAAATTTATGTGCATATATTGTTATCGGCACCAGCAACTGGCCAAAATAAGTCAGATAATATCTGCATATTGAATATCCCCAACAATCCCAAATTGTGAAGCCCTAGTTTCATCTTGCCTGTGTTGCAGTGAAATCTGTAAAGTATGAGACAACGGCAGGTGATTTTGGGTATCAGTCTTCAAAAACCATATGAGCTGGGAAATACAACTTTGAAAAAACTGCAAACAAAGCTCAAACATTATAAATATATA
>NW_024671571.1:0-246 GCF_008729295.1 Plectropomus leopardus | reverse complement strand
TGTCAAAGGAACAAAACTGATTTTAAACTGATGGATGACGCCGAAAACGATCAGCTGATGTGATGTAAACAGGAAGTGGTACAGTGCATAAAACAAAGAAAAAAAAGAAAAACACCAGTATGGTTCTTTACTGAAAATATTATTCATGTGACGCATCAGGACACTCGATGAGATTCGACAGAAAAACTCAACTTTTATTACAAAACACATTTTTAATTTTCAAGTAAAACTGTGTAAACTGATGTA
>NW_024671570.1:0-235 GCF_008729295.1 Plectropomus leopardus | reverse complement strand
TCTATTCTACTGTCCTTTTCTTTTACAACGTTTAATGTTTTTTTTTTTTTTGTTTCAACAAATGTTATAAATATTATAGTGATAAAATCAAAGGATCTATTATTTTCCCCAAACGTTCTTTTGGCAAAATATAATGCCAACAAATACAGATTTAGTAATTGTAGACCTTAGTTTATTACATTTAAAATGAAATCAAGCAATACAGAAAACTACTGTCTCCTTTTATATATATATA
>NW_024671569.1:0-217 GCF_008729295.1 Plectropomus leopardus | reverse complement strand
CGTGACCTTTACAAGTAAAAGTCCTGCGTTTACGTTTTTCATTAGGGACTGTTCGTTACTAATAAGAGGGGAGGGGGCGGTGCAGCGCGACGGGGGTTTAGGGCCATGTTAAAGGGGGAAAAAAAAGATTTGAAGAATAAATTCACAATATGAGAATAAAATAGTAATTTCCAGAATAAAGTCGGAATATGTGAAAAGTCGTAATATTTTGAGATTT
>NW_024671568.1:0-241 GCF_008729295.1 Plectropomus leopardus | reverse complement strand
ACTATCACACCCCGATTTTCATCCTTATTTTAAGGTTAATACACTACTTGTGATGAGATTAGGGCTGGATGATAAGGCCTATAAATACTATTGTTTGTAATATTTTTACACTATACTTATCACTATACATGTTGTGTATCTGAGTATTCTCTGGAATCTCTAAACTACTGTCAAACTCTTAAATACTTAACAATAGTAAAGTTTGATAAATAAGTTTAATAATAAATAATTACTCAGATAC
>NW_024671567.1:0-233 GCF_008729295.1 Plectropomus leopardus | reverse complement strand
TGTTTCACCAGGTAGTCGGCGAAACGCAGGTCCGCCGTCGTCAGATTCAGGATCTTCCGTAGCTCTGGGTCCTGGATGTGGATGAGAGCTTCTTCCACCTAAAACAAAAATCACACAATTTTATTTAATATATGATATTTTTATAGCAATTTTAGTAATAGCACTTTTGTTTAGTGGATTTTTTTTCAACCTTGAAACAAAACATAAAAAACAAAAAATAAAAATAATGTTGT
>NW_024671566.1:0-288 GCF_008729295.1 Plectropomus leopardus | reverse complement strand
AACAAGTGCTCTGGCAAAAAATCTGCTTAATCTGAACAACATACCTTCAATCATCACCATCTTGTGAACACTTTAGCCAGATCACCCAAACTTTCCCTCTGGCACCAGTATATTGTAGAGCTCTAGAGTTCTTCCTGCCATCCTTGTGATGATGTTGTGATATCAAGACAGCGGACCAGTGAGAGATATCTGGCCTCCTTCTCATCTATATGGCTCACGCTGTGATGAACTTATGAAGTCTTATCTGGCTCACCAGGATATAGAGATCGACTTTCAGACTCAGGCACA
>NW_024671565.1:0-247 GCF_008729295.1 Plectropomus leopardus | reverse complement strand
AAGAAAGAGGTAAAAAAAAATGTTTCATGTAACAAAATTTTCTGGCCATTTTCTCAGCTGCAATGAGCAACTTCACAAAAAAATGACCCTAAAAAGTGCAAGAAATTATTCAGACATTAAAAGAAAATAAGTAACTAAAAATAAGCAACAAAGGAAAGAAAAAAAAACATTTTCTTTTTGGGTCATTTCCATATCTACCAGCTGTCAACTGATTCCAGTAAATTTGAAAATGTACTATATTTAAATT
>NW_024671564.1:0-239 GCF_008729295.1 Plectropomus leopardus | reverse complement strand
GATTACTGCAAAATTACAAAATTGCTGGTTTCGAGAGGAAAAAAAACCAAGAAAAGGGAGGAAGACTGCCTCAATTTTTTCCTACTGTAAGATTTTCTGTGCAACAACATCAGAAAATTAGCAATAAATAGATTAAATAAAGGAAACAATGACAAATAAAATGATAAAATAAGAAATATATAATAAATAAATAAGTAAACAAACAAACAAGTATATAAATAAATAAATATGTAATTATG
>NW_024671563.1:0-241 GCF_008729295.1 Plectropomus leopardus | reverse complement strand
CTGTAGTAATGACTGTAGTAACCGAGCAGTATCTCGTTCCAGAGGCTGCAGTGTGTATTTTGGCATCTTCTTCTTCAAATTGAACCATTTTTTTAAAGATATTTGTCTTTTTTTAAAGTTCTCCATAATTATGGAAATGCATCACAAGATTCCTGCAGTTCCACTTTCATAAAAAAAAAAAAATTAGTTGCAAGTCCAGCTTTGTTTCCTTCCTCCTGCAAACAGTTATTTCTGATTCGTC
>NW_024671562.1:0-200 GCF_008729295.1 Plectropomus leopardus | reverse complement strand
CGAAATTCTAACTTGAGAAAATAACTCTTTGCCCTGTTTTTTTTCTGGGTTAATGACATTTTTATTGCAGAAATATGAGAAAAGTTTTAAAGGAAAATGAATCTGCTATACTTTTAAAAAAAAATTAACCAGATAAACATCTTCCTACAGAAAACATGAGAATTTATAAGATCATTACCATGAAAAAAAAAGTTGATTTT
>NW_024671561.1:0-1072 GCF_008729295.1 Plectropomus leopardus | reverse complement strand
TATGATGCCTCAGGTACCCTCCTGCATCTGTTGCTGACGTTCAGCAGCGGTGTGTCAGTTTATGCTGGTTTAGAACATTATGTCTTTTCATAATACACTTCAGTTTCTTTTTGTTAAAAGCAAATTATGTTTTTCAAAATTAACTTACAACTCCTCCTATTTACTTTACTTCCTTGTGCATCAAAAACATGTGGTTAGGTTTAAAAAAAAAAAAATGGTTTGACTCAACATCCACACAGGATGCGAACAACAGGTCCAGGGTGAAAGTCCGGGGTTTGTTAGACCCATCCACTTCCTAGTCCACCTGTCTTTTATGAACTTTCTACAATGGCTACCAACAGCATTTCAAACTGACACCTCCCGGTGACATATCGTACCTCCATGATAGATGCAATTCTTGCACCAGTATCTGACACCAAAATCACTGACAAAGAGGCAGAATTTGACACGTTGAACATGAGAACAGATATTGAACAAATGACCATTTTGACAATAACATGTTTGTGAACTCTGTTGATATTGGTACTAAAGATAAAGTCAGTAAGCCCACATTACACAGCAATGAATTAAATAGTTTCACACACATTTATTTTCAGGCATCTTCAGTCGATGTCTCCCTGCAGAAGTGCTGTAATGTTCAGAGCTTCTTCTCACAGTGTAAATCTGCTCCTTTACCCTCATGGAAGACAGAAAGAAAACTTCAGTTGTTTCTCATCATCTGCTTCATGTCTCACCTGCAGGAAGATAAACACCGTCCTCATGCCCAAACTGAAGAGGGGAGAGGTGCTGGGTTTTGTCAATAAGATCGTGTTCAACACAGAGGATGTTGCCCTTTGTGGAAGAACTGGAGCGGATGGCTCCTGTGAAGCACGTTGGAGTGTGTTTAGTATCTTACTGGGGGTGAGTATGAGAGACAAAGGTTTGAAATATGCAAAATTATAATGACGAGTGTTTAGAGGAGCGATCTGTCCTCCGGTCTGTGGCCTGGAATTCATTCAAGGTCCAACACCTGGAGGGACATCCCAGTCTGTTGACTGTCCTCAGCACACACACCGCTGTCCTAGGAGGAGCA
>NW_024671560.1:0-263 GCF_008729295.1 Plectropomus leopardus | reverse complement strand
TTTTAAAACTGAGCAAACTGGCTTGATTTCTTTCAAAAACATAGGGAGAAAAGGCAGTGACCGACTTGGCAAGAAGTGTACCACAAATTGCATGTAAATAAGTAAAAGGCGTTTTGTCTTGAAAATTAGTTTTACAAAAGGAGGAGATATATTAGAAAATTATCCCAAAAAAAGGGGAAAATGTTAGAAAAAGAAAACTATAAAATAATAATTATAATTATATTTTTTAAATTATTTGACAGAAAAAAATACACATACATACA
>NW_024671559.1:0-224 GCF_008729295.1 Plectropomus leopardus | reverse complement strand
GAATGTAAGCGCACAGTCACCAAAACAACCAGCACATCCTGCACTGTTGACGGAGTCCTTTTCGGGGACGCATGAGGATGCATTAGCATTTACACTACAAAAGATATGTATTCAAATGCATCAAAGACTACTTCAGCAAATGATTTGAATGATCGGATGATAATTTGTCTTTGCGGTCGTTTATGTCTGTATTTTAAGCTAACCACTTGTGATTGTATCACCCA
>NW_024671558.1:0-238 GCF_008729295.1 Plectropomus leopardus | reverse complement strand
AAAATGGTGTTGTTTGGGCGTAAACTGACTTATTTTTCTCTAACTTCTCGATTTTGTTTTTTTTTTTTTTTTAACTTTTAATGAGGAACCAATATTGTACAAATATCAAATACAAAGTACAAATATGTGGCAGTGTTTTGGGTTTTCTTTTTCCCCTCTCAGCCCTAAATAAATGATAATAATAATGATAATATCAAATACAAAGTAATTAAAGCAAAAAAGAATAGTTAAATTAATT
>NW_024671557.1:0-211 GCF_008729295.1 Plectropomus leopardus | reverse complement strand
TAATTACCTTTAATCTCCTCACCTGAGCTTCTCCACTTTTTTCCACCTGCACCTCATCCCTTCAACAGACTACATCTTGTTTTTCAGTTCAGTCTTTGTTTGATTCTTGATTTGGTTGAGAGATCTTTATTTTTGCTCCAACCTCACATAAAGAGTGATTATTCGATTTCCTGTCGCCTGCAGTGTCCTTATTTTATAAACTGATAGCCGT
>NW_024671556.1:0-219 GCF_008729295.1 Plectropomus leopardus | reverse complement strand
GTTGTGTTGAAAAATAAAACATTTCCAGAAAATCAGAAGTATAGGCTATAAGCATTTAGAATTAACATTATAAATGAAATGCACAGTAGAAGAAATAATTATGAAACCAGAATTCTATCATTTTGTAGTTTTTAGTGAATTGAAAATGGATGGCAACGCCTCTTCCTTGACATACACACACACAAGCATTATAGAAACATTATACGTGGGAAGAAAAAA
>NW_024671555.1:0-375 GCF_008729295.1 Plectropomus leopardus | reverse complement strand
TCTACAAACGGTGAGTAACTTTAAATTCTTTGTCTCACTTGCAATCAAGTTTTGTCTCTTAACTGTTCATGTCTCCTTTAGTTTTCTTTAAAAACATCCATATCTGGTATAACTAAAACTCTTACATAACCGTAAACTCATCTGAAACTTTATCACCTCTCCCCTAAATTTAGATCCATAAGTTTGGTGTTACTGAAAATTGTTTTGGGACAAGAACTTCAAAATAAAGTTATATTATTACTATAATATTAGAATTCAGAATTTAAGAGGTTGAAGGTAAAAGATTATAGACGGGCCAAAAGACGATGACAATTCAGGCAGAAATCACCAAAACTTTTTCTGCCTTGAAAGAGGAATTTTTTCTAAAATTAACAT
>NW_024671554.1:0-230 GCF_008729295.1 Plectropomus leopardus | reverse complement strand
TAGCTGTTAAACATGGACCCCAATCAATAAATTCATCAATATGCTCACATTTTTTTCCTGGTGGCATGCAAGAAAAACAAAGTTTTCTTTACAAATTCAAGGTAACACTGCATGACTAACTGACACACATACAGTCATTGCTCCAGTGTTACTTTAAAGCCTTGCCAAATTGCAAGAAAATGCATTAATGCAGACAACACCTCTGAAATCTGAAATGAAAATGAAACCTC
>NW_024671553.1:0-204 GCF_008729295.1 Plectropomus leopardus | reverse complement strand
AATGTTAAAAACAATAAAACATTTATTCTCCTATGTGTTTTCAGGAGTTTTTAGACAACAATTGAGCTTTATAGCGCTAAAGTGTTACATATATCAGCTACACAGGCATTAATGGTTAGTAGGATGAATTCATTGTCAGTCTTTTCAGGTTAATAATAATAATAATGATAACAATGACAATAACAGCAATAATAATAATAATAA
>NW_024671552.1:0-201 GCF_008729295.1 Plectropomus leopardus | reverse complement strand
GTGCAAATCTACTTGGTATAAAATTTATGATTGCAAAGAGACTCACTTTACAAAAAAAATGTTTAAAAAATATGAAAAAACAGCAAATCCTCATGTTTGAGACGCTGAAAAAAGAAAATGTTTATCGTGTTTATAATAAAGTGATGAGAGGAGAGAGGGAGAGACATAGAAAGTGAGCGTCTGAGAAACCGACAGACAACA
>NW_024671551.1:0-263 GCF_008729295.1 Plectropomus leopardus | reverse complement strand
TTAAAAAAAAAAAATTAAATAGATTATTAAAACTGCAAATGACCTGATCCTCTTCCTCGTATAAATTTAAGACAATTTGAGGCATTTTTACAATAGTGATAGGAGAGGAAGAGTGGAATTATACATTTTTAGGTTTTTGTCCTGAATCCTCAAAATATATCAAAATTGCTAGGTGGGGGAAAAATCCTGTAAAATATACTACACACTTTATATACTCAGCATATTATATATATATATTTTACATTCATAACTTTTTACATACC
>NW_024671550.1:0-1636 GCF_008729295.1 Plectropomus leopardus | reverse complement strand
GAAGGTATGTATCAAACATTTTTATTTAAATGATACAACCAAATTATCAATGCTAAATAATTTATTTACTTGTAAGTTACTCAGTTTAAGTAAGTAAATCAAGTTTCAGTTTTTTGTCTCTATTTGACAAACTCAGGGTACCCTGGAGGATCAAATTATCCAGGCTAACCCTGCTCTGGAGGCCTTTGGTAACGCCAAGACCATCAGGAATGACAACTCCTCCAGATTTGTGAGTTTCTGTGTAACTGCAGTGAGGCTGCTTGATCGTCATTGATAGTTACTTTTCATATTTGAAATATAAATGAATACTACTCTTCCTCTTAGGGTAAATTTATCAGAATTCATTTTGACAACCGAGGAAAGCTGGCCTCTGCTGATATCGAAACATGTAAGTGAAAGTAAATACATCAATTCATCTATTTCCTAGGGCACCCATTCTTTGCACTGATTTGTGGTGCGAGAGCCAATCCCAGTATGTAAGCGGCACTGTACACCAGTAACAGTAACATAAAACATTTATTTCATCTCCGACAGACCTTCTGGAAAAGTCTCGTGTGACCTATCAGCTTAAAGCTGAGAGGGACTACCACATTTTCTACCAGATCTTGTCTCAGGCAAAGCCTGAACTTCTGGGCAAGTGTACAATATACATGTGACATAATGGTTACTATTAACTGGGTTGTTTCATGCATTGTATCATGAAATAAATATTTTCTATTTTGTGACTATACTTTCAGAAATGTTGCTCATTACCAACAACCCCTATGACTACGCCTTCATCTCCCAGGGAGAGACGACAGTAGCCTCTATCAATGATTCTGAAGAGCTAATGGCCACTGATGTGAGCTGAATCTTCAATTCATGACAGCAACATTTTTTAGTTAAATATCAACTTAGAACAAAATAAGGAAATACCATAATTACACTTGTTGATTTGATTCAGGATGCCTTTGATGTGCTGGGCTTCACTCAAGAAGAGAAGAACAGTATTTACAAGCTGACTGGTGCCATTATGCACTATGGTAACATGAAGTTTAAGCAGAAGCAGCGAGAGGAGCAGGCTGAAGCCGATGGCACTGAAGGTGAGAGGTTTTGATATGTTTATTGCTATAATTATTATCTTCAGTATTATTATAATCAAAGATTTGGCACAGGGCGGATTCAGATTTTTAACTGTTCTTCAGTCATAATAATGAATTAAAAATAAAACTTTTCAGCTGTCTATGTTTTTACTCACTACTCTCTTTATTATCTCTTTATTAGATACAGCTAGCTAAAACTAATGCAGTCTAATACAACGGTCTAGCAATAACAGTCAGGTTGCAGAGGCAGAGACTTATGCAGACTGATACATTTCTCCACTTTCTCAGTTGCTGACAAAGTTGCATATCTGATGGGCCTGAACTCTGCTGACCTCATCAAAGGTCTGTGTCACCCAAGAGTCAAAGTAGGAAATGAGTGGGTCACCAAAGGACAAAATGTTGCTCAGGTAATGACCTGAAGGAAACCTTTTGAGGAAAGTTTGATTCAATAAAAAGTAATGTTTTAAAAATGCTACTAATATTTTTTTCTCAAGGTGTACTATGCAGTTGGTGCACTGTCTAAATCAGTGTATGAGAAGATGTTTCTGTGGATG
>NW_024671549.1:0-203 GCF_008729295.1 Plectropomus leopardus | reverse complement strand
AAAAAAAAAAAAAAAAGCAAATTTAAATAGAATAAGTCATTAAATAAAAATATAGAACCAATACAAAAATAAAACGGAGAAATATAATATAAAGAACACAAAATTTATGAAAAAAAGGTGCAAAGGTCCACAACTTGTTTGTTTCTTTCCATCACATAAAGATCAGCTACTGAAATGATATAAAATCAGATTTGTTTCAGTTG
>NW_024671548.1:0-335 GCF_008729295.1 Plectropomus leopardus | reverse complement strand
ACCAGTCACAGTTTACACTCACATCTGTGAAAACACGGATTCTTCACACACATCTTCCTCTTCTGTGGTGCAAAAAAGACCGAACGATAAGAAAGTTGAAGGTGGACACCAGAATCTGACCAAATGTGTCTGCTTCTTTCCTGAATTATGATGTTAGTCCTTTAAAATCAGAGTAAATCGGCTTTATTTCTCTCAAAAACATGAGAAGAAAGCAAAGAACAACTTTAAAATAAAAGGCCCAAACATCTGCAAAAATCTAGTAGAAAGTTACAAGAAAATGACCTGATAATAAGTGACAAAAGAAAGTAAAAAACAATAATAATAATAATAATAAT
>NW_024671547.1:0-303 GCF_008729295.1 Plectropomus leopardus | reverse complement strand
TCTGAAGAGATTTTGGTTGTTTGGTTGAGTCAGACCGGAATTCGATAAATGTGAACTATGTCACAGCTGAGGAAAAAAATGCAGAGGAAGTAAAACCGATTATCAGAATAGTCACTCTTATGATTCTTATTGGGCTCATTTCTTTAGTGAATTAAGTAGTGAAAATAAACAATTGTCCATTTTGAGGGGGATCCCCTGGTACTCTCTCAGGGACCCCTGGGGATTACCAGACCCCTCGCTTAAAGTGATATGAGACAAATAGACAGATGCAAGGACAGCATTAAAATAAATTGCATTAGTTAT
>NW_024671546.1:0-204 GCF_008729295.1 Plectropomus leopardus | reverse complement strand
AGACAATCCTGGAGGTGAAGAAGCCTGATGCGGAGGTTCTTGGTGAGCTCACTGGACCAGTTGGATGAACTGCCAAATTGTGGGAAATTACATTGGAAACAGTTTATGGTATGGTATGATTTAATATTCATTTCGCAGACCTTTTGTGTGCATAGAAAAAGTAGAAAATCTTCAATTCATAAAATATGAGCAAAAACAAAAGTG
>NW_024671545.1:0-239 GCF_008729295.1 Plectropomus leopardus | reverse complement strand
AAATAACCCAAAGATGAACGAATTAGTTAAAAAAAAAAAAAAAAAAAGTTCGATAAAATTAGCTGAAATTAGCAAAAACAAAAAGAATGGGGAAAAAAGAAATGGCAAGGAAAAACATGCTTAAAAAAATTCTAAAATGTTCTGTAATATTTTGCTAAGTGTAGTTATACCAATCTCTAGATCTATATAGATGTTGGAAATGAAATCATCACTTAATAGAATATAGAGCGTGTTTATAT
>NW_024671544.1:0-215 GCF_008729295.1 Plectropomus leopardus | reverse complement strand
TTTTTTTTTTTTAATCAGTGCAAACTGATTAATTAAGTCTGACCCTATTGAGAAGCCACCACTGGTGATGTGCAATACTCACTTAATTCTTTTTTTTTAAAATATTTTTTAGTTTTTAATTTTTTAAATCCATACATATAATCCTCTTTTAATTGTATACTTTAAGTATTATGGTGGTTATTAGTCAGGTGTGCTTTTATCTTATTTTCTTTTGT
>NW_024671543.1:0-248 GCF_008729295.1 Plectropomus leopardus | reverse complement strand
CAGCTCGAATTGAAAGCGCTTCCCGCACAATGACTTAAGTTCCGGACAGTACCATTCCAGCAACACAGGGGTGGAAGGTGGTACAAATTATTACGACGAAAAAATTACTTTACGTTATTAGTGTTAATGTGAATAAGGTTACAATATTTTTGCCTTATTTTTAAGGCGATATAGTATGGATATAGTTTAGTCAAATTAAACATTTGCACTGAAGATTTGTAAAAAGTATCCCTCCCGTACGGATTCGG
>NW_024671542.1:0-268 GCF_008729295.1 Plectropomus leopardus | reverse complement strand
GACGTGAAAATTCATTCTGTGGGTTGTTTGCTTAACTAAGCCAAGAAGTGATGGAATAAGTGGTCATCCAGTCCCTTTATCTTGACTGTATTTAACACATTTTACTCTGTCTGTACAACCTTTAAGAAACATAAGAGAATCACAGAGGAAAATTTGCTCACTTTTCCTTGTCTCAGTAGAAATAAATCATCCTTTATTTGGAGATTACCACAAAAGATAAAAACTCCATCTCATCCCAAATCGTCATACTATATCTATCTATCTATCT
>NW_024671541.1:0-252 GCF_008729295.1 Plectropomus leopardus | reverse complement strand
AAAAAACTTCACTGTAAGAATTTCTTCCATACGATATCCTAATAATAATAATAATTTTGGCGCCTATTCAGTCCAATTGAACTGCTCGTTTGGCACATTCGCCAAAAAGTTTTTAGCCTCCCCCAGCGAGTTCCCACTCACATAGACTTTACACTGTAATGATGTCACTAAATCGCTTTCCCCGAGGAAAATTTTACAAATATAGAACCTCCATTAATCAATTATTCATATTAGAAATATTTATAATAGACA
>NW_024671540.1:0-1155 GCF_008729295.1 Plectropomus leopardus | reverse complement strand
AAATATTCAGTTCTAATCCTCTTCTGAATTCATTTTTTAAAATAACGCCTACTTAAAAAGCTGTTTTATAGTGATGAAAAGGAACCAGTAAGAAGTATCTGTGATCGTTTAACGATATCTGGACCCTGGAAGTGATTCTGTGTTCCTTAAAATTTTTAAAGGGTTTAATGGAAACAGCAGAGGCCCCAGGACATTTCCCTGAGGGACCCCAGAAGTAATTACAAACACGCTGGACTTTTCCTTTAATTTCTGACGATCGCTGGCGTTTTGAACACGGACACTGAATTTAAATCAGGGACGGAGTGTGTCTGCGGGACATGAGTGGACAGATGAGGCGTTCAGGTACCTGAGGAGGTGTGGAACGACTGGGACCTCAGGGGCCTGACAGAAGGCGTGGCCTCAGGGTCGACGTAGAAGTCTCCGCCTTTCAGGGGGGAGAGGTCAGCGTCTGCAATGTCTGATGGGAAAAGCCTGTGAGTTTATGCAGCGTCAGTGAATTCACCAGCTTCAGGTGAACAGACAGCAGCAGCATGTTGCTGAATAACTCTAACTTTTTTCCACAGTCTTCATGTTTCATTTTTAATTTAACCTTTTGAAACCTCAGTGTCACTTTTCTTGTACTGCTTTCAGACTCCTTTGATACTCCTTTCATAGTATTTAACCCTCTAAAACCTGAGCAAACTGGTGGTTTTTATTTGTTTTTTTCAAAAACATTGGGGAAAAAAAGGCAATGAGCAAGTTGGCTAGATTTATAAAATTATTTTTTTTTTAAAGATATTGGTAACCATATCTTGTATTATTAATTATAATTGTCAAGCTTGCACATTCAGTCTGATTTTATGGTGTAACATCATCAACACTGATAATTTTAATTTATGCCTCGTTTTATAACAAACATTTTTGACAAGCTTTTATTTTTACTCATTATTGTATATTAATGATTGTTTGCCTTTATAGGTCATTTTATGTATTTTTTACTTTATTAAAAAATAATAATACTTTTCAGGTACTGCTACTGTCTCCTGTGTTCTGAAAGAAATCAAGCCAATTTGCTCAGATTTTAAAGGGTTAAACTAAAAAATAATATACTTACTCTCATGGAGACGTGGAGATATCAGGTGCTGTTGAATCTGAGCTGAGATGTTTGTAATTATC
>NW_024671539.1:0-323 GCF_008729295.1 Plectropomus leopardus | reverse complement strand
TTTGAACTGCTGAATGGTACAGTGGAGAGGGGGCTCTGTTGGAGCAGAAACGGCAGGCTGGGGATGGGGCATTGTGAGTTATTGTGTTTGTATGACTTTAACCCTTGAAAACCTGACCAAAATGGTTTAATTTCTTCACAAAAAACAGGGGAAAAGACAATGGCCAACTTGGCAAGAAGTGTGTTTGTTTTATCATTGATAAAATGTGAGGTGACCTTGAGTGTTCAGAAAGGCTCAGATAATTTAATGTATTATTATTATTATTATTTAAGAAATGTCCCACAAATTGCATTAAATAATTGAAAGAAAAATAGGGGGTAATG
>NW_024671538.1:0-246 GCF_008729295.1 Plectropomus leopardus | reverse complement strand
GTAAACACTTAAGGCTTTTACAACGTCACCTGCATCTTCTGTTCCTGTTTTCAAAATCATGCGTCACTACAAGAAACCATGATGCATTCAGCTGAAAGTCACCAATTAACACTCAGTTGATAAACCAAAAACACTGGAGAACATTGTATGTGTTTGTGAAGCCAATCAAGCAATATTTACTACGTGGTCATTGCCCTGGTTAGAGTAACTATATTATATTTACATTATATACATTGTATAATAATA
>NW_024671537.1:0-206 GCF_008729295.1 Plectropomus leopardus | reverse complement strand
AGCGAGTACTGCAGTACTACGCAATAAAAAACACTACGTGCAGAAATGTAACCCTTTAAAGCCTGAGTCAATGAGCTTGATTTCTTGAAAAATAAAAACACAAAAAACATGGGAAGGCAATAAGAAACTTTTTTTTCTACAAATTAGCAAGAAATCTGCCCTGAAAATAATAACGAATTAATTAAAAGAATTAAAAAAAAAAAAAA
>NW_024671536.1:0-231 GCF_008729295.1 Plectropomus leopardus | reverse complement strand
ATCACAGTTTACTCCTCTCTGAATGACATTTTATAAAAATCTACAGCGCACAGCTGTTTTAGAAAATTATTCAACTCTTTAAAAAATTAAAGTATAAATCTGTGACCTATTATTTAGTTTAAGATGTCTTCAGTATGGGAACAAATGTGGCAGAGGGCCACAGACAGAATAGGGAGCTCAAAAATATTTGGAGATGAACTGTTATTGATAACAATATCTATACCAATATAC
>NW_024671535.1:0-236 GCF_008729295.1 Plectropomus leopardus | reverse complement strand
CCATGCATGACCAGTAGGTCCTAGTGTAAGCTTTCTGTACATTAAGCAACAAAAAAAAAAAAAAAAGAACTAAACAATGTGAGCCTGATTGGTTTTAGAGACAAATAAATGTGACAATAATTCAATTAGGTTATTTTTTTTAGAATTAGTTATTCAGAAAAAAGTATATATTACTGATTTAATGATAACCCTTCAAATTAATATACAGCCAGACAACAGCATGAGATAATAATACA
>NW_024671534.1:0-228 GCF_008729295.1 Plectropomus leopardus | reverse complement strand
ATGTTCTTTTGGCTTTTTGTGCATGCATGTGTGTAAGTGCAATGCATCCATTTAACCCTTTGAAAACTAAACATATTGACATGATTTCTTGCAAAAACATGGAAAGAAAGCCATTATCAACAAGAGAAGCAATGACCCCAAAATTTGCAAGAAATTAGTTAAAAAAAAGTATAAGAAAATTACCAGAAAAACTGTAATAAATAAATAAATGAATTAATTAATTTAAAA
>NW_024671533.1:0-281 GCF_008729295.1 Plectropomus leopardus | reverse complement strand
GCATCAATGATGGTCACGTAGTACTTGCTGGTCTCAAACTTCCACAGGGCGATGTCGATGGTGATACCACGCTCACGCTCAGCCTTCAGTTTGTCCAGCACCCAGGCGTACTTGAAGGAGCCCTTGCCCATCTGTGAAATGATAAATTCACTCATTAATTATCACACTTTTTATAAATGCAGATTTGATCTTGGAAAATTGACTCATCTGTGATACTTGATAGGAACAAGATGTGTACATGAAAGCTATTTCTTCAGTTATTTTCTGTCTAAGTTTCATAA
>NW_024671532.1:0-265 GCF_008729295.1 Plectropomus leopardus | reverse complement strand
GTGTCCACATGGAGGATCAACAAAATGAGAAGCAGAATAGCTTTAGCAATAACATGATACTTAAACAGGTAATACTGTTGCTAAAAGCATAGATGGATTACTGAACTGGTCTACAGGGAACATGTCCATGGCACCCCCTGGCTTACACCTGCTTTATGTCACTAAAATGAACACATGCTGACAAGGAGGAAACTCAAAACGCATAACACATAATGATTAAAAAGTCAGAAAAAACAACAAAAAAGCCCCCCCCACCCCCCCAAAA
>NW_024671531.1:0-256 GCF_008729295.1 Plectropomus leopardus | reverse complement strand
AAATTTTTTTTTTTGTGATTTTTAAAAAATTGTTCACAGTTTTTTTTTTTTTTCTCCTAAAAATATTTGTCAATTTTCAAAAGAAAACATACCTTTCAAACCGACAAGTCCATCAAAATAAATTTGCCAAAATGACACTATTTATCACAGCCGGAAAGTGTAAAAACATTGGATTTTGGGATGAACAAACTTCGTGCATTTTCCCTGACACACAAGATTGGTCACCAGTTTTTTTTTTTCTCTCACAAATATTTTT
>NW_024671530.1:0-253 GCF_008729295.1 Plectropomus leopardus | reverse complement strand
TGGTTGGCAACAGCGCTGCGAGTGCGCGTCCCCCTTCACCCCCCCCCACCCCCCTCCTTATTGTTGGCTGGGCAGCATGAGGGACCGGGGCAGACTGGCAAAGCCTTTGTTCCTCATCCACTCTCATTTTAAAGTGGCTTTTTATGATGATCAATTTAAAGCACTCTGCAGGTGTAATGGGTCTCGTGTTAAGTCTGATTTTTTAAGTCTTAAAAAACACACAGACAATAAGATTATAGAAGAAAACCCTCTC
>NW_024671529.1:0-1347 GCF_008729295.1 Plectropomus leopardus | reverse complement strand
CATGAGTACAGCTTTGTCAGTATTTATCTCCATGATACACTCTCCTACTAATGAAAAACAAATGCCTCACAGTGAAGTTGATCGCGCTGACATCATAGATGCTGCACCACCTTCAGAGGCTGTTGATCTGACAGACACCTAAAATGCACAGAAAAGGTGTTTGGCATAATGTTAAAAATTATGGGAACAGCCTTTAAGATAAAAGCATGTGAGCTGTGGTTATTATTGTCTCTGTGAGAAGTTCATTTAAAGGCCGACTCACGGCATCAGGGGAAATCTGATTTAGCAACTACTCTTTGTCGCCAGTTTATTATGTGCACCTAGCTACAACTGCAAGATGTTAGATGCCAGTATTTTAGTTAGATGTACCTTATTAACTAAAAACTGAGTTTATGTTTTGAGAAGTTAAAAAAAAGAAGTAATACCTTACTGTCCCAGTCTGTCTGTTCTTGAAGAGCAGACCAGGCCAGCCGAGCTGCTTCTTGTTTGGCTTCCTTCACAGTCTTACCCTCACCCTCAGGGTATTCCTTACTGTTGATTATTAATTTGTAGAAAAACCTGTTTCAAAAAGAAAGTGTAATCATTATGTTAACATTTTAATGTTGTTTCACACTGAAAATTAGTCAAGAGTTTGAACCGAAACCGAGTTCCGGTGCTCCGATCATTTCAGCAAAGCTCTCTGACCAGATATAAAGTTAATAAAAGGCTAAATCGTCATTCAAGAAAAACTGCAGGCAACGAGGCAAACAAAATCTTGCCTCGTTGCCTGCAGAGCCTGCATACATGCAGATATTTGTTTGTAGACATTAGCCTAAAGTGTCTGTATTCTATTCAGATAACAGGGTTTCTCGGTCATACTTACTGAGGATTATGAGGTGGACCGCATCTCCTCTCTTCCACAAATGTATGGCAGCGGGTTGTTTTCTGACAGTAGTGGTTAACAAGTCCGATGAAATTTGTCTCTGCATAGCTGTTGTCTCTGGAGTTCAAACTGAGGCGTTTTGTCTTATTACTGTAATAAACAAGTAACATATCATACTGATGAAGGCATGAAAATTAAACAGTGCACTGATATTGTGATTTACTCACCAGATATCAGAAACTTCTTGATTTAGTTCCTCCTTTTGTTGACCTGAGGTACAGTTTTTCTCATCTGCAGTCTGGAAATAAAAAAAAGTACAATTTAGAGATGGTTCACATAGTGGACTATGGCCTGACTGAAAATGTGACATTCCACAACAAAATACACTTTTGGCCTATGATTGGTATTTTACCTTTAAATTCCTACAACTTGGCATGTTCAAGTTACACAACAAGGAACAATAATCTTACTGTGTCCACTGAATC
>NW_024671528.1:0-215 GCF_008729295.1 Plectropomus leopardus | reverse complement strand
TTTTAAATTTATTACTAAATGATTGCTGTTTAGTCTCATAACAATATAGAGTGTGCTACAATATAAATTTGTAACTAGTCATTAGGCTTGTGTGAGTAATGTAAAAATAGCAAATTGGTTTAACCCCCCCCCCCAAAAAAAAACTGGCAAGGAATGTCCCACAAAATATAAGAAATTGGTAAAAGGTGACAATAAAAATAATATAATACATATAA
>NW_024671527.1:0-290 GCF_008729295.1 Plectropomus leopardus | reverse complement strand
CTAAAAATTAATTTTGAAAAAGAAGGGAGGGGGCGCCCGCTAGCTCCCCTGGTAGAGCGCCAACACATTCTGTCCTTGCTGCAGCAGCCGTGGGTTCGATTTCAACCTTGGCCTCTTTGCTGCATGTCATCTTGTCTTTTTCTCGCCTTTCATGCTGATGCTGTCCTCTGTAGTAAAGGTAAAAAAAAAAAAAAAGCTGAAAAAAAATCTTAAAAATAAATAAATAAATAAAAAAGAGGGGAGGATTATTAGACATTTATTCAAAAAGAGAGAAAATTGTCCAGAAAACT
>NW_024671526.1:0-241 GCF_008729295.1 Plectropomus leopardus | reverse complement strand
CCAAGTTTAAACACATGCATGTATACAGGCACGTGCATCAGACTGTTTGCGCTGACATGTTTTAAATCTCAGTGTTTTTCCCAAAATGCAGATGTTTGGAAAGAATGAGTTTTGTGAATGTTTGCAAACAGATGTTTGGATGTAGTTTTGCTGTTGTTAAATGTGGCCCCAAATGACTTCAATTAATGAATAATTAAAAACAAACTTTTCATCACAAATTCATGGTATCACGCAGTGAGCA
>NW_024671525.1:0-242 GCF_008729295.1 Plectropomus leopardus | reverse complement strand
GAATATATATGACACAATAACTTATATTCAGCCCACAAAAGTTCACAAGTTTTTTTTATCTTGTGGTGTTTACTATGGCACATTTTTCATTTGATAAAGCTGTGAGCAGTAAGCTGCAACAGGCTTTAAATCACTGAAACTTTAAAACACGTTATGGAGACCAGTAAAATTGCTGAAGATTTACTGGTTCTAGCGCTTTAAATGTTAAAAATCCTATTTTAAGTTCCTGCAGACACTCCTTT
>NW_024671524.1:0-240 GCF_008729295.1 Plectropomus leopardus | reverse complement strand
CCCTGAAGGCTGCAGCGTTTAATTCCTCTGGAGACGTCACATGAGCCGCCCCTGTCCACGTGTGAGAAGCAGAGATCTCAAACCAACAAAGACGGAGTCACTGTGAATCATAAACTGGAGCAAAACAAACACATTGATATGTTGATGATGGTGCACGTACTGCTAATGATAAAGCAGAAAAACAGGACATGATAAAGAGCGGCTCATGTGGCACACTGAAACATTTCTAAAACACCTCAG
>NW_024671523.1:0-241 GCF_008729295.1 Plectropomus leopardus | reverse complement strand
TTTTGTTTTGGGGGGGGGGGGTTGTTTTAATAACATTAGTTTACAAGCTCATGATCTGTTAACATTTGTTGTCACTAAATGCTAATTAATCTACATTTTATATGATGATTACAGGATGTGACTGCAACTAAAGGCAATGAGTTTGAAGATTATTGCCTAAAGAGGGAGCTGCTCATGGGAATCTTTGAGATGGGCTGGGAAAAGCCCTCTCCAATTCAGGTACATTCAGACACACAACTCA
>NW_024671522.1:0-258 GCF_008729295.1 Plectropomus leopardus | reverse complement strand
GCATTTGAGCTTCCTTACATCAGAGACCAAAAAAGGCAAGATGATAACAGAAAAGACACAGTCTGCAAATATTGCAAGAGGGCGTTGAACTACATAAATAGTAAAACTAATACGATACAACATGTAAACCGGCATCATAGTGAGGAACTCCGGTCAGCCCCGCCTACGCATATTAGTCCTTAACGACGACTACACGGCCAAACCACACTGACAAGCGCAGTCCCAACCCTGATTGCCTAAATGAGTAAAAGAGCCAAC
>NW_024671521.1:0-254 GCF_008729295.1 Plectropomus leopardus | reverse complement strand
AAAAAATTGTAGATATTTGTAGATATTTTGAGTATGTGGGTGTAAGTATATGTCCAATTACTTACAGTATACATTTAAATGAATAAGTATACAAAAATAATGAGTTATAAATACAAATAAAAAACAAAATATGTTTTTTACTTCTTCTCACTCCTTTTGAATGTATAAATCAAGTCTTCATGTGTTTGACCCTTTCTTTTTCTTTACGTTTATTATTGGCTGTAAATATTACGTCTTTGTCTGTTTGCTTTTAT
>NW_024671520.1:0-239 GCF_008729295.1 Plectropomus leopardus | reverse complement strand
ACTGTAGCATATTGCTGAAAACATTTAAGGCGAGTAATGTTGCATAAGAGACTCTTCGGTTCTGATTTGTTGTTTCTGGAGCAACATCATTTTTTTGTGTGCTGTCTTCAGATGCCTTTTATACCTTTTAACCCAGAGCATCTTGGTAAGAAATGCTCCATAAACTGCAAGAAGATTTAGATTTTTATGTTATTTATTTTTAATTTATTTTTTTAAAAATCAGGGACAAGATAACTAAC
>NW_024671519.1:0-251 GCF_008729295.1 Plectropomus leopardus | reverse complement strand
ACATGCCCCAACTTATCCCGGCTGTGCTGATGTGAGGTTAAAATATGCTGGATACGGGCATCGCCATCTTGCAAAGGTGATGTCATTGAGAGCTGGAGACTGTGCAGCAGCGATATCCGCAGTGGGGGAGTACCTGCCAAAACACCTGTCCGACTAGTCCTGAGCAGCTCCATTGAATGCGAGCGCACACATCACAGCTGTCAGTCATGGTGCAAAATCCCCCTTTTGTATAACTTAAAAATTATATTATT
>NW_024671518.1:0-1294 GCF_008729295.1 Plectropomus leopardus | reverse complement strand
TGTTATACAGTATTGTTTAATGTTGTAGTTGTTTTGTGTAGTTGTACGGAGTTTGTTGTTTTACATTGTTGTTTATTGCTCATCTCGTTGTTGTTGTTTTGTAGGAGGGTTCTGTGTGTGAAGGAAATCGACTTCGTTGGTCATTTCAACAGAGAGTGGGAATGTTTATTTGACAACTTTTACCGTCCTCCGTCTGTGACGGGATCTGAGCTCAAGATCTACTGCAAGGTACCATCCACCTGTCTGCCCACCTGTCTCTGTCTGTATGTCCATCTGTCTGTCTCTCCACCTGTCTCTGTCTGTCTGTTCACATGTCTGTCTGTCCCTCTAACTGTCTGTCTGTTTCAGGAGCAGCAGAAGCTGAAGTTGAAGAGAGACGATCAAGACCCAGTGAGGAACATTCAGCTCAGAGACCCAAAAGCCGCTCAGGTAAAATAACGTAAAGACAGCACTCAGGTAATATAACATAAAGACAGCGATCAGGTAACATAACATAAAGACAGCACTCAGGTAACATAACATAAAGACAATGCTCAGGTAACATAACAAAAAGACAGCACTCAGGTAACATAACATAAAGACAACGCACAGGTAACATAACATAAAGACAGCACTCGGGTAACATAATATAAAGACAACGCTCAGGTAAAATAATGTAAAGACAGCGATCAGGTAACATAGCATAAAGACAGCGCCCAGGTAACAACGAATAGACAACGATCAGGTAACATAACATAAAGACAACACTCAGGTAACATAACATAAAGACAGCACTCAGTTAACATAACAAAGACAGCACTCAGGTAACATAACATAAAGATAATGCTCAGGTAGCATAACATAAAGACAGCACTCAGGTGACATAACATAAAGACAGCACTCAGGTAACATAACAAAGACAGCAATCAGGTAACATAACAAAGACAGCACTCAGGTAACATAACATAAAGACAGCACTCAGGTAACATAACATAAAGACAATGCTCAGGTAACATAACATAAAGATAGCACTCAGGTGACATAACATAAAGACAGCACTCAGGTAACATAACAAAGACAGCAATCAGGTAACATAACATAAAGACAGCACTCAGGTAACATAACATAAAGACAGCACTCAGGTAACATAACATAAAGACAATGCTCAGGTAACATAACAAAGACAGCGATCAGGTAACATAACATAAAGACAGCACTCAGGTAACATAACATAAAGACAGCACTCAGGTAACATAATATAAAGACAGCACTCAGGTAACATAACATAAAGACAGCACTCAGGTAACATAACATA
>NW_024671516.1:0-209 GCF_008729295.1 Plectropomus leopardus | reverse complement strand
GAACAGTTCAGCCAATGGCCCAGACAAAAGGGCTTAAATGGGTGAGGTGGCAAATACCAAGTTTAATTCAGAATTAAACTGCTACACTATACAAGTAAGAGGGGCACACTTACAGATTTTGTGAACTATCAAATGTATCCTATTATAGAAACGACAAGCAACAAACCAATAACACAAAGATTATGGCCTTTATGTATGTATATTTTGTA
>NW_024671515.1:0-253 GCF_008729295.1 Plectropomus leopardus | reverse complement strand
AGTGACAGAGGAGCATATTTAAAGGATTCATTGTGAAAAGAGAGCACCGGTGTTATGCAATAGTAATAGTTAGACACTCGCCTTCTGCTGGAACACGTTATCATTATGTTTCATGTAGGATTGAAGTTAAATCATGTGGACTATCTGGTAAAATTTGCTAAACCTGTCGGTCCTGTGTTTGACTTAATATCAAACCGGTTTGAAACTTTTAACACCCAACTGCTATTTTACAGCCAGTGTCTCTAGACCACCA
>NW_024671514.1:0-209 GCF_008729295.1 Plectropomus leopardus | reverse complement strand
TTTTTTTTTTTTTTATCTATTTTTTTGTAAGAGTTTAATGAGGGTCGTTTTTAGCCGTGTTTTTAGTGGATAAAGCAACCACTTGTAAGTAAGAATTCAGGACATTTGTAGCTGTGTTTGTAGCAAAAAAAAAAAAAAAAAAAGCAGGTATTTTTTAAAGAGAGTTAGGGACATGTCGAGGGGTGTTTGGCAGGTGTTTTTGTATTATA
>NW_024671513.1:0-257 GCF_008729295.1 Plectropomus leopardus | reverse complement strand
TCTCTACTATGCGTGCTCTATGGGCCAGCAGATCCGGGTATTTTACATATTTCTGAACCCGTAAAAACTGCTTTTTCTGCTTCCTGCGCCACTGAGCAGCTCTCATAGGAATGAACGGGGCCCCACTCCCAGACCTCCCTGTAATACAGCCATGGTAATATATCCATATAACAAACATGCAAACATGCAGTGCAGTGCAGTGCATCTGGTGACTCTCTCTCCTGACTTCTATGATCTTATGCTTGTTCTTCTTTTGC
>NW_024671512.1:0-227 GCF_008729295.1 Plectropomus leopardus | reverse complement strand
GGGGGAAGACAAACTGCTTATCCCAGGGAGGGAAGGGGAAAGAGCAGTAGTCAGGTCTGTTTAGAGGGGGACAGGGAGCTGGGAGAGAGAGCAACGTGACTCTCAGAGGAAAGTTTCTTGACCATCTGTTGGAATCTGCTTAAATAGTTGGGGAAACCCACCCATACACCCACCCCCCGCCTGTGTTCTTCAGGGGGCAGTGCATGGAGTGTGTGTTAATGTATGTT
>NW_024671511.1:0-250 GCF_008729295.1 Plectropomus leopardus | reverse complement strand
TGATTATAATTATATTAACGTCATGTTTCATCTGTTTCCGTTATTCCCGTTACTCTGATGTAATGCTCCTTACTTCACACTGATACATGCCACTGCCTGCAGTAAATTCACACATATTCTACATAATCCCAATAAAATCTACTCCTGCACGCCATTTACCATTTAATCTTAGTGTATTTATTGCTATTGTCTGTATTCTTTTCCATCATGTCTATGTGGACATTTTGTTCTTCATGCTGTTTACACGTGT
>NW_024671510.1:0-348 GCF_008729295.1 Plectropomus leopardus | reverse complement strand
AGACACTCACGAAAGCCCTGACGTTGGTGTGTCAGGACCTTTAAACCCTCCCCGCTTAGTAATCGCTTTTAAACTTACAAGTTCCAAAACACTGCCTCAACCACTTCAAAAAAAAAAAAAAAAGCTGTTAAAAACTGTTAAAGCCGCTGAAGAGCAGCATTAATTTTCATTGCAAAGGCTAATACAAACTTAAAATTGTTACACTCTACTTAATAGTTTAAAGTATACTTGAATATATAAATATGGATAAATACAAAGCATTATTAGCAGATTACCTTATAAATTAAAAAAAAAAGGAAAAAAGGAACCCAGCTACAATCATTTAACAGAAAATAAGAGGTACAGGGC
>NW_024671509.1:0-259 GCF_008729295.1 Plectropomus leopardus | reverse complement strand
CGGGAAAATAGAGTCCACCTTGAAAAATACCCTTTACCTCAAACTTCTCCCAGCTGCTTCTCTGAAAATTTGATATTACATACCAAATAAATTATTCTGTGTAACTATTTAACCTGAACCAGTCTTCCCTGCCATTGCCTGTATCAAGGTTTCCAAAAACTGAGGCTAATAAGAAGCAGCTTTAGACCCATTTCTATGCTTTTGCTTGTAACTAATTCCACCTAGCTTTTTCTATCGCATATTATGGTTGTCATTTCTT
>NW_024671508.1:0-210 GCF_008729295.1 Plectropomus leopardus | reverse complement strand
TCATTTTATTAGGTAAAAGCAGATAGTGACAAAGTTTTCCCTTTGAAAAAATCTTAGAGATTGCAATATTTATTGTTGCAATACTCCGCATGTTGCAAAACATCTAAAATTATAATAATACTGTTAGATTTAGAGACTTTTGAAGACTTTTTTAAAATGCCAATTGGAATGAGATTTAAGACTAGTGTTACAATAACCAACAAATTAATA
>NW_024671507.1:0-1154 GCF_008729295.1 Plectropomus leopardus | reverse complement strand
GCCCTGAAGGGGACATATGGGTCCGGCAGACGCGCTTCATTAATCCTCTCATCGTATTTGAGGATGTTAAACAATAAAAAAGGGCCTCGGAAGCCTCCTCTTGGCTGAAAGGACCGCACATTTTGTCGACCGCCGCCCCCGAGGCAGGGCTTTCCCCAAGCGGCAGCACTTCACCACCGGCCGGGGATTTCCAGGATTCCCCTCCGGAGGAGAGGAGACCCGAACCTGGAGGAGAGTCTCCATCACAACTAGCTACAATATTTTACTGCTGTTTTACTGCTGACACAAAAATCTAACATGAACTGTGATAAAATTATTATACTCAACATCTAAATAAGGGTAGCCTGTTTTCACTTAAGATTGGAAGCCAAAACAAGCAGCATAAAGCATACACTTCTGCATATAGTGCATTTGTTAAATCAATGTATAACTTTTCATATCTCATACTAAAATATTAAAATATCACTCTTAAATGACCTTGGGGTTCTGTGAGTCACTGATGGCCTTGTGGGCTTTAATATAACTTTTAATAGCCCAGCAATAATGGTCACTGTCAGTGTACCATTAAAGGCTACATACTGAGGCTGGAGAGTAAGGTCCTAGCTTTACTTGACTGTATTTTCGGCTTTTATTATTTGTTATTAATATATTTTTTAATGTATTTCACTTGCATATTCCTAATTTGATTCATGATTTATGTGACTGAACACTGGTCACACTAGTTTTAATAAAGAACAAATCACATGATTTCAAAAGATATATCAAGAATTTCTCTGCAAATGACACATAAAGAGGATATCATATAAAAACTGCATTTGTCAATATATTACGTGCAAGAGATTGTATTTAAATATGTATATCTATTAGGTTATAATGAAAACGATAAAAGGCATGGGTTTCATTGCAACCTCAGGGGTGACACAGGGGGTTAATGGGTCAAAAACTTAAGTTTTTGCATTCTGGTGAATTTTTATGCACCATTTTTTCACCATTTTTGTATTTATCTGTGGTGCAACTGTTTTTAACTTGTCAGAATATAAGTCCTCTGCTGCTTTTATGTTTTTATTGGGGGGGACTAATGCACATGTATTAAATAATGAGGGGGGTGTCCCCCCCTTTTGTTTTCCCTGAAATGTACACCTATTAATACTACT
>NW_024671506.1:0-1655 GCF_008729295.1 Plectropomus leopardus | reverse complement strand
TGTGTGTGTGTGTGTGTGTGTGTGTGTTTCTTGTGTGTAATGTCTTCCTGTGTCAGATTTCAGCTCAGTGGGTCTCAGAGCGGCTGAATGAGCTTCAGTTTTGTTGATCGTTTCACAGATTAGTCTGCGTTGGAGCCCAGAAGAAAATGTCCAAAATAACTTAAACCCTTAAAACTGTAATAACTGTTAAAACGAGCAGAAAACAGAGACACGGCGTTCAGACGCATGAACATCTCCACATCCATGTTCAAAATTTCACGTTTCACGTTCTGATTTAAACAGTGAGAGATATTTCAATCAGTTAGATCAGAGATCTCTGATTAATCAGTTTGATCAGTGATCGCTGATTGATCAGTTAGATCAGAGATTGATCAGTGGTGTCAGTGATCGATCAGCGATTGATCAGCGATTGATCAGTGGTGTCAGTGGTGTAAAACGTGAAGCACAGTCGCACTTAGTTTCTTCAGGCTGTGATCAGCAGATAAGTGCAGAGATCAATAAACTGGATCTAAAAACAAACTCAAGTTTCAGCCTAGAAACAAAGTTTTGAATCTGATTAATAATAATA
Source organism: Plectropomus leopardus (assembly GCF_008729295.1). Taxonomy (NCBI): domain Eukaryota; kingdom Metazoa; phylum Chordata; class Actinopteri; order Perciformes; family Serranidae; genus Plectropomus; species Plectropomus leopardus. Next base: position 1,087 of record NW_024671506.1, on the reverse strand, counting down.
ACAATGTGATCAATAATAACAAAAATAATCCACATTCCGGTTCCCATCTGATCACTTAAGATCTCAGTTTAGACGAACAAATTCAGATGAATTTGAGATAAACTCGAGTTAATGAGACCGATTGACATGAGAGAATGAAGGTGGTCAGCATGTTCACTCTCAGCTGTGATTGGCTGTTCACCCTCAGCTGTGATTGGCTGTTCACCCTCAGCTGTGATTGGCTGTTCACCCTCAGCTGTGATTGGCTGTTCACCCTCAGCTGTGATTGGCTGTTCATCCTCAGCTGTGATTGGCTGTTCATCCTCAGCTGTGATTGGCTGTCCTCTCTGACGTCTGACCCTGGCTATGTCTGACCCTCAGCTTGTGATTGTGACCCTCGAGGGATCTCGGAGCCGCAGTGTGATAAACACAGTGGTCACTGCGTCTGCGTGGAGGGCGTTTCAGGTCCTCGCTGCGACACGTGTGCCCGTGGTTTCTCAGGGACCTTCCCCGACTGCCGCCGCTGCCACCAGTGCTTTGCTGTGTGGGATGACATCATTGGTCAGCTGACCAATCAGACGCACCGCCTCGTCAACAAGGTCAATGCCATCAAAGCGGGTGGGGTCAGCGGACCATACAGGAAGTCCATCGAGAGCATAGAGAGGAGCGCCGCTGACATCCGGGTCCTCCTGAGCCAGAACGTGGCGTCGCAACCGCTGACGGAGGTCCAGCAGCTGCTGCAGCAGGCCAGGTGAGTCCAGAACTACAGTTGAAACTCAGGTGAGACTGAGTACCCAGGTGAGACCAGGTCCACAGGTGAGACCAGGAGACATTGAGATAAAAGCCAATTAATGAGACCCCCTGTTCCCCACAGTGACCTGATGGGGGCCCTGAGCCACATGTTGAACCACACAGAGGAGACTCTGGTCCAGGTGCAGGATGAGGCTGCGACCACGGACACCAAACTGGACTCTGTGACGGCTGACACTCAGAAACTGGAGCACACTGTTCAAGAGCTGCTGGGACAGGTGGAGTTCATCAAGAACTCTGACATCACAGGTGAGAGCAGGTCATGTGACATCACAGGTGAGAGCAGGTCATGTGACAT
>NW_024671505.1:0-4046 GCF_008729295.1 Plectropomus leopardus | reverse complement strand
TGTGTGTGTGTGTGTGTGTGTGTGTGTGTGTGTGTGTGTGTGTGTGTAGGCTCATCTTGCCTTCAGCTAATGCCACCCACATGTACATGGACACCCTGCTCATAAGTATGCATAAGTATGATTAGGTGCAACACTGTGCTGCACCGTCATCGACATGCATGAATATTGATGTGCGAGCTGCACACACACACACACACACGTGACCAAAAACATCTCTGCAGCCACGCACAGACTCGCAGTGGAACTGAATACTAATGTAAAAGGATATGGCTGTCTAACATGACAGATAAACACGCGCACACACACACGCGCACACACACACGCGCACACACACACGCGCACACACACACACACACACACACTCTGAGCATCCAGAGATGTTGCAAAGACCCATACACTCTTCATGCAAGGTGACTGGGCAAACAATATCCTCTCTCTCATTATCTCTCCTTCACACACACACTCTCATGGTGAGAAATCAATCTGCATTTTGACATGCGTGTGCGCACACACAAACACACACACACACACACACTCATCAAGTACAGTACAGAGTTTTACACACTCATCATGCTCAAACATGCCTGAGCACTTAAAGCCTTAGCACACATGCTCATGCCTGACAGGGCATCACCTCGTCCACCTCTGCAGGACGAGCAGACAGCCAGCCTCCAGCGGCCGTTTCCATGACAACATCCAATTGGCGAGCTGGCCCTGAGAAACAGCCAGTCACCTTTTAGAGCCGAGCAAGGCCGATGAATTCCAATAGAAGGAGGAGGGGAGGGGAGGATGTACAGAGAGGACTAAAGGACGGAAAGAAAGTGAAAGAAGGAGAATAAGGAAAGAGGAGGAGGTAAGGACGGAAAAGGAAGTGTGAAAAAGGGGGAGAAGAGAGATAAAACAGGAGGAAAGAGAAGGAAAGAAAGGAAGTACGTGAAGGGCAAATCAGAAGGACAGAGGGAGAGGAGAGAGGAGGAAATTAGGAAGAAATGGAGGAAAGGACAAGATAAGGGAAGTAAGAAAGGAGGGAGAGTAGCAAGTCTGAAAGAGGTGAAAAAGAAAAACAAATCAGTAGAGAAAAAGATGAGAATGGAGTAAGAGAGGGATGAAGACAAATCTGGAAAGAGGAGAGAAAAAGTGAGAGAAGAAAGAAAGAAAGAAAGAAAGAAAGAAAGGTGTGGGAAAGAATTCAGAATCAGAGACAGTTTTATTGCCGAGCACATAAAAGAGATTGAAATGTACATCAACATTTTATTCTGGTAATTGGGCTGAACTGGAGAAAAGAGGGGAGCAAAAAGGGGAGGACAGAGAGGAAGAAAGAAAAGCAGCAAGAATGAGACAGAAACCAGAGAAGGCGGGAAAAAAGTGGGAAGGAAAGTTGGGTCAAAGGTCAGAAAAAGAGATCAATGGAGGAGAGAGACGGAGGGGATAAAAAAACCTGTGATGTAACAGAGTTAGGCATGACTGGTAAGAACACAGGGGCCCTGTGTGTGTGTGTGTGTGTGTGTGTGTGTGTGTGTGTGTGTGCGTGCTGCGGTGTGATGTAACAAAGCAAATATTCACAGGGGTCCCTTTTTCCCAGAAAACCTTTGGTCTTTTCAGCTCCTAGAAAGAGGATTTTCAGGAAACTCTAGCCGGCGGAGAGTCTGTTGTTTGTTTTCACCTCGTGACGCCACAAGTCGACCACTTTCTCACTTCTTAAAAACACCTCAACCGTAGTACTATGTCAAGACTGAACTGTGGTTTGCAGCAACGTTAAAGACTCAGATCACATGAACCAACAACAATCTACTGTATATAAAGTATGAGTCAAAAATGATATATCATGCAGAAACATGCAGGCACACAGTGCAAAAATAACAACAGGCGCAGATTTCTCCGCTCCTAAATTTAGTGATCATCAAGTCTCTTCTAAAGATTAGAAAGACTTGATGCTTTTTAGTGCCTGTAATATTTATTCATTATGCAAAATAAGAAAAATACAACTTGTGGTTGATGTTTTGTACATGTTCACTTTGTCAATTAAAAAACAAAAAAAAATCAGAATACTGGCTGATACCGATATTTCGATTTATAGCCAGTATCTGCCAATACCGATGATGCGCCGATATTATTGTGTTTCCCAAGCTTTTTTGGTACCTAGCAGGGTGTTTTTTGTAGCAACTCGTCGCTGTAATTCCACCAGGAACAGTGCCACAAAAAGCAGCTGTTTTACTGAGACATCAATAGTTTTTCTGCCACAACAGTATCACAAAAATCTTTTTTGCAAGTCCTGCCAAGATAGTGCCACAAATCTGTTGCTTTTTACCAATTTATTGCAGTTTCCCAGCTGGGATTTTGTGCCACCAAAACTATTTTAAGCCAAAACACGATAATTTCGTAAAACAACATAGCGGTTTTTGTGCCTAAATCTAAGCAGTTGTTCGCCACAGTGTTGCTGAAATGTAAAAAACTCAAAGTTTCCGTGTACCCACTGGATAGTGTGCAAATGTAATAAATGCATGGTTTACAGAAATGTACAATGCTAACATTTATTGTGGCAATCTGATTGTCAACCTGATGATTTCCAGGTACTGTCAAAAAGACTGACGTGTTTCTGTTGTAACTCTTAGGTTTAAAAAAAAAAAAACACTTTAAAAAACATCAAAGTGCAACAAAGCTTTCACCTCAGGCGAGAAACTTTGCCTTTACTCTCCGTCTGTTGATATTTTGGGCTGTCAAAAGTTTTCACCCTGCAGCAACGACAAGGATAAGCAAATTAAATTCCGAGATCTTTTTTTTACCAACAAAGTCTTGACCTGCATCGGCCCTCATTTATATCGCTGCGCCATGACGGCGGCTGTAATTAGCCACAGAGCACGCAGCGGTGAGGGTGTGTGTGTGTGTGTGTGTGTAGGAGGGTTTGTGTGTGTAGATTTACATGCAAGCATCCATATGCATGCCTCATGTTATCCGTACGTATGAAATGTAAATGTGTGAAAGGGCTTTATATACATATATAATCTCCATATATAACTGTGTGTGTGCATTTGTGTGTCCATTTGTGTGAGTGTGTGTAGGTGCGCGAGGCCAAAGCCGAGCGGGGGCACTTGTGAGAGAGCCCTTGTGTTGCACGGAGGCTCCAGCTTCTTCAAAAAGCTTTTCCAGAAAGTCATTAACATTCATTCATACAGGCAGCCTTCCATAAACAGTCATTAGAGGAGGAACACTTACTGTACCGCCGGATCACGGAGCCTCTTCACACTCCACATCACCGCCTTATTCCTAAGTCAACCAATTTAATTTGAAAATCCATCAAACGCCGTATGAAATAAATACTTTCAGTCTGCGCCGCAGCTCCAGTTTGCAAACTTTTAGTCTTTATGCCGAGGACCTCCCAGCATGGAGACGTTATGGCGCAATCACACAGTTTGTTTTCTTTGTTTTCCAGAAAGGAAACATTCATCCAGTTGTGTGTCTGTTTTTTTGGCTCGTTAGCCTAATTACTGCTTAATTTAAAGTGAATCACTGCTTGTAAACAGAGTTCCAGTGAATCCGTCATCGTGTCAGATTTGATTTTAGTGACTTAATTTAGCTACACTGTGTGAATGATGGCTCTTTTTTTGCTGATGTTTTCTACACTAACACATGAGGCTTGAATGCTCTGCAGTTTTGTTTTTGTCATGAAATCTCATTAAAAAACAAACCAAAAAACAAACCCCACATTGAACTTAGTGTCACACACAGTGGGCCTCGTGCAGCAACATTCTCTTAAATTTATCTGATATTTCTGATATAGTTTTAATATAAGAGTCTCCTGAATGTACTTGGTCTGCCCTCGCTCCGCACGGACACCTCAGGGTCTCTGCTTTTAATTGTTTTAGTGTTGGATATAAACAAAACAAATAAGCTTTAGATGAAATCACTGCAAAGTAAATTACACACACAACCTAACGCCTCCAAGGCTCCAGAAATTTAACAGGTAGAAGGTTTTTGTAAGCGACACATATAACGGGCGAGCGCCCATGAAGAATACATTTGAAAGATTAAATAGTTAAATGAGCTGC
>NW_024671504.1:0-207 GCF_008729295.1 Plectropomus leopardus | reverse complement strand
GTCATGTAACCATAGTCAATATCATTTCTTTCTAATTAGGGCTGTACTAAACATCTTTATTTATTTACATTCAGAGCTTCAAATTGAGTTTTTTTGAACAAAGTTTTGGTTGTTTGTCATCATATTTTATGATAATCCAATTAAATTATTTATCTTTTTATTATCTTTAATAATTATTACTCATCTAAATATTATAGTGGTAGAACT
>NW_024671503.1:0-200 GCF_008729295.1 Plectropomus leopardus | reverse complement strand
AGTATAGATTCCCCTAGCTTTTTTCTTTTTTCCATTAGACTTTTTTTCCCAGGTCTTGAAAAACAACTCTTTAAATCTACTAATTCCTTGCAATTGTAGAACATTTCTTATCAAGCTGCACATTGCTTTTGTATCCATGTTTTTGAAAGAACTTAAACCAGTTTGCTCAGGGTTCAAATGCTTAAATACTTCTTCTGAAA
>NW_024671502.1:0-321 GCF_008729295.1 Plectropomus leopardus | reverse complement strand
GCCGGGGTTGTGCTCACCATAACCGTGTTTAAAGCCCAAACATGATAATTTCCAAATGTTTTTTTGAGCCTAAACCGCATAATGACCAAAGTTCTTTATGTCACAACACATTCTCTACATATTAATGTGCAAACGTAATGTAATCGGGGTTTACAGAAACATACCACATTTTTTCTATGACGACAGATGAGAAACCTGTAGAATTGAAAAATACTGAAAAATGTGTCGTGACAGTCCTTCATGAACAATGTGCTTGTTAGAAATTTTCACAAAAGGTTTTGTGAAATGAGCAAAAATTGGTTGAATGTATTTCACTTGATC
>NW_024671501.1:0-218 GCF_008729295.1 Plectropomus leopardus | reverse complement strand
CAAAAAAATAGTTGTTGTTTTCTTTTTATTTAACCCATGTTTAACAAGAGTCCCACTGAGATCAACAATCTCGATGGACAATGACAAGTAACAACCGATTCATTCACCCTTGTACTTATGAGAGCTTTAACCCTTAGGGACTGTTTGGGCCATTATATGCTCTTTTTCTTCTTTTTTTTTTTTGATAATTTGGCTGTTTTATTGCATATGGCATACAT
>NW_024671500.1:0-226 GCF_008729295.1 Plectropomus leopardus | reverse complement strand
TGCCTTTGCCTTTATTGTTTGCTTATTTCTTTTTGCTGTAAGGCACTTATTAAATTTGCTAAACAGAAAAATACTATACAGAAATAAAAATGCATAAGCATTCCCATAGCTCTATTAAGTAGTAATATAGGTAAAGTTACAGCAAGATTAGTAAGTTATTATTAAACCTATATAAATTCATTAAACCATGTTAACCTGAAATTTGCATCAATAAAAGGTAATATCA
>NW_024671499.1:0-274 GCF_008729295.1 Plectropomus leopardus | reverse complement strand
TGAACAAATGACTTAATTATTCCAGCAGGATACCAAAAATGTAATTTGTATTTGCAATATAACAATTTATATCTAAAAAATCAACATTTGGCTTACGTGTATCCATATGAAATTACCACACAAAATATTGTGATACTTTGCTGCTTTGATTTTTACCTCCACCACCAAATATATAACAGTGTTTGTAAATATCAAACATTACTCTTCTCCAGTTGATTATCTTGTCACAAGAAATACAATTGTAAGCCACAATACAACAGAATGTACATTTACT
>NW_024671498.1:0-211 GCF_008729295.1 Plectropomus leopardus | reverse complement strand
TATTTACATGTAAACCATCCAATTCGATATCATTTGGAAAGTCTAAAATAGCCGCAAGTTTAAACTTTTTAGACTGCCATTCAAGCTCGACTAGGGGTTAATCCGGAAGTCGGTCGCTCCGCCGGCGGAAGTCGCGCTCGGCCGCCGGTAATCTCTTTATATGCCATTCCATTAGATCACCGGAAATGCTGGCGTTTGAGGTGTTGTGTTG
>NW_024671497.1:0-239 GCF_008729295.1 Plectropomus leopardus | reverse complement strand
GCCATCCCATGATGTTAACAACAAATGAACCCAGGGTACCCAGCCAAATCATGTGTGGACGTCAAAAGTCCACTGAACGAGCAGTGGCATGTGATGAGTTCGAAGTAAGATTTTTTTACGCTGTGATCACTGCTTTGGGGCCTGATTTGATAAAAGTGCATCGATTTAACATAATAAAGAAAGCAAATATGGCTGGGTCTTCATATGGAGTCAGTGACGTCAAAATCACAACATGTGGG
>NW_024671496.1:0-211 GCF_008729295.1 Plectropomus leopardus | reverse complement strand
TTGGGCACATTGGCTTGATTTCTTTTAAAAAACATGGAAGAGGAAATGACGCAGGAATTAGCAACAATTTGGTTAAAAAAGATTTTTTTTTTTAAAGTGCAAGAAAATTACCTAAATATTAGCAAACATCCCCCACAAACCAACAAACAACATGAAAAAGTTTAAAAAAAAAAAAAAAAAAACCCACAAGGAAATGACCTGAAAAAGGTTA
>NW_024671495.1:0-1092 GCF_008729295.1 Plectropomus leopardus | reverse complement strand
TGCATCAAGGGACGGTATAGAATGTGTATTTTCCCTTTCCTTTTCTCTGCGTGTCTCCATACAGCAGGGTGCTTTTTGTGCATTCACGGATGGCAGAGGGACAGGGGTTTGCGCCCATATTGCCTCTAGCCAGTCTGATAAAATCTAACCCACCAAACTGCTTTAATGAAGCTGTCAAACATACTGCACGCTGTTTAATTATTCACCACCTCGATGCAGACTGTATGGATAAACAACTCTATATAGGCGGTGCTTCAGTAACAGGACTTGTACATCTTGGGGTATTAATGAAGCTGAGATGCAGTTACAGGTTGGAATTCTGCACTGTGTAGCCGTCAAATCACAGTTAACTCTGCCTCAAATGTATCTGCAACAGAGCTTTAGGTGATACCCAACCAGGGAGGAGAGCAGCCATTTCCAAGTTTCTCAACAGTGGACCCCAAACTGGGTCACTTCCACTGAAGGAAGTTATATTCTGCAAGTCATAGGTAGGTAGTCAGACTGGAACCCGGGTTTCCCCCTTTAGGTGGGATTCTATTACAGATTTGCACAAAACTTAAGCTATATTTTCAAAATGTCTAGGCAATACATTTGTGAGATGACTGCATTTCCTTTGAGTGGTGTTATACGACTTCTCCTCTCATGATAATATTCCAAGAAGCATGACGATGGATGTTCATAACATTAGCAGGTTTATTTCTATTGCAGCCACAGCTCTAGCCGTCATTACTTCCAATCCAAGACCATGTAGGCATGTTATGCGAGCGGTAATGGAAAGGCGAGCCCCTTATACATATGAGCAGCTACATATGAGGGATTTCTGGGACGTGATAGTCCATGATTTCAGAGGAATTGTGGATTCAAAACTACCAGATGATCTGCTCAATGTTATGTGATGTAATAAAACCTCTATTTATCTGTCTAAATTATATATAGACATATATATCCATTATCTGCACTTTTTAAGGTAATTTACTCATAAGTTTTTAAGTCTTTTTTTTCTTCCTTATTTCCAGGTAATTTTTTGTAACTTTTTGAAAAAAATTTTGCACATTTTTGGGCAATGTCTTGTCTGGTGGTTCATGCTGTGCA
>NW_024671494.1:0-265 GCF_008729295.1 Plectropomus leopardus | reverse complement strand
AAAGCTGTATTTCTTAAGGAAACCTAAGACAGCAAAAATCCCCCGTCAAGTTCTCTGGACTTCTACAGAGAGTAAACCAGACTACAGAGCAGCTTCTTTCCTCAGGCTGTAAGACTCCTCAACTCATCCCCCAAACTCCATCATACTTCTTTTTTTTTCATGTGTAGCATAAAGTGACTACAACTTGCATTTTTGTTGTGCAACCATGTGTTGTACAATGGCAATAAATGAACCCTGAAGTTACTTTCACATTAGCTATGGCCCT
>NW_024671493.1:0-202 GCF_008729295.1 Plectropomus leopardus | reverse complement strand
ACATATAAACCCCTTTTCTATGTAGATTTTTTTGGACAGGGGGAATGGAGACAAATTGAACCTTAAACAAATGTTTCGTACTGTGCGACAGATATTGTCAGTGTTCTGTCACACAGATGAAAAAAACATACTAGAGACTTGCAGAAAATGTGATTTGAACTCTTGCATGGGTTATGTGGCTTCTAGCTCTTTTATAACTCAT
>NW_024671492.1:0-226 GCF_008729295.1 Plectropomus leopardus | reverse complement strand
TTGCATTTTGCATTGTTTTGTCTCTTTTGTTTTGACCTTATTTTTGTTGTGCTTGTCAAAACTCTATTTAAAGGTGCTATATAAATAAAGTTATTGTCATCAGTATTTTTTATTATAATGGAAAGGCAAGATATTTAAATGAAAATGAGGTCTGTTGGTTTCTAAACTGATCATACTTGAAAATATAGTGTTTTGGTGCTTTCTTGAAATATATCTCATATATCCA
>NW_024671491.1:0-227 GCF_008729295.1 Plectropomus leopardus | reverse complement strand
CGTAACCCACCCGCACGTCTCAGTGTGTGTAACAAGCAGAGAGTTCATGAGCAGTGAGCCCGCCGATGTTTGCGCATCTTATTATCTGCATAATGAACCCTTTAAATAGCAGGAAAGTACTGCACCATTCTGATTTTCAGCCAGGCTTTTGTTTTGGTCAATGATGAGTTAGCATGTTTACTTTGCTGACTGCTTTGTTCACATTTAAGAAAATGTAATTCATATTT
>NW_024671490.1:0-218 GCF_008729295.1 Plectropomus leopardus | reverse complement strand
TATTAAGCAAAAATGGCAAACCTTCCCTGGTCCCTCTTGTCCAGTGCGAAAATTTGCTGTTTTTATAATTTTTATATACTGTGTACTAAATATCTTTGGGTTTTGGACAGTTTCAAAACTAGACATGTGAAGAGCTGATCATTAGTCACAATTTTTATTTAATAGACAAATCAATAAATAAAGAAACGGTCAGTATATTAGTTGATTATGAAAAAAAA
>NW_024671489.1:0-240 GCF_008729295.1 Plectropomus leopardus | reverse complement strand
CTTGCTTCACTTTACCTTACTGTCAGACAGCTCTCTCTGATAGGAAACTGAAGCTGATATTTGTGCTCTCTTCAACTCCTAAAATACCAAAGCTACATTACATAAACAAACTAACCAATCAAATTTGCCAAATGTTGGAAACCTTGTCAAGACTCCAGTCATAGGGTTGGGCAGCAAAAGCACGTTGGCTAAGGAGAGAACATGATTTCTGTTTAATGTTGTTATTATTGGGTTTTTTTT
>NW_024671488.1:0-200 GCF_008729295.1 Plectropomus leopardus | reverse complement strand
ACATAAACACATTTATGTCAAACCACTTGTATTATATAACTTTGTTTAATGTTACTGCTCTTACCTGTTAGCTGAGGATGCAGATGATGATAAAAAAAAAAAGTTTTTGCAAATTTAAACAAGCTTCCATCTCGTTGAGGACTTGACACATTCGTTTGCAATCTTAAATCACATATGAACTATTCTCATTTGTCTTCTCC
>NW_024671487.1:0-225 GCF_008729295.1 Plectropomus leopardus | reverse complement strand
GTGAGGAGAAAAGAAAAGAGAGCACAACAGTGAGAGGATAAGTTTTCAGTTGGAGGACGAACAAGCGAGGAGAGTTTGGAGTGAGAGAGCTTGGTGGGTGGTAGTGGGGGGATTGGGAGCTTCATTTTCCCTTTTCTTTTTGGCTGTCAGCGCCGCCTGCCACCTCTCTTCTCCTTCTCCCCCCCTCCTCCTCTTCCTCCTCCTTTTCTACCTCCTCTCCACTCC
>NW_024671486.1:0-341 GCF_008729295.1 Plectropomus leopardus | reverse complement strand
GAACAGCAGACTTTATACTGCAGCAGAGCGGAGGGTGCCGGTGCGGAGGGAGCAGCGCTGAGGTCATTCAGAGCTGCTGACCAATCGGCTCTGTCCACCTCCCCTCACTCCACTGCAGCCCCGCGCCCCGCACCGCTGACGGGCCGAGTCGCAGTGTCACTCTGAGACTGTGAGAGCTTTATTCTACGAGTGCAGGAATGAGATGAACGCGCTTACCAAAACGTCGTAGTAACTTTCCGAGATTACTGGTTCTGATATGAGAACAAAAAATGTCATCATCACTGGAAGAAAAAAATGAAAAAAAATGACCCAAAATTATTAAAAGGTTAAAGAAATTACAT
>NW_024671485.1:0-318 GCF_008729295.1 Plectropomus leopardus | reverse complement strand
AAAAAAAAAAAAACCCTGCAGCTGAGTTTTTCAGATGCATATTTTTTTTGGCACCATCACCATGATTATCGTTGTCAGAAATATTTGACAAAAAGGAAGCAGAAAGTATGTAGACAAAGATGTTTACAATATTTGAAATGAATGTATCTTAATTTTATATGTAAAGCAAATAGGAATTAACCTTGCAAAAATAAAAAAATACCAGCCTCATTATTTTAAGGAAACATATATATAATATCCATAGTCTATAGATATGAACTCCTTAAAGGACCTACTCTGCTCTCTGAGGTCCTTCCTCTTCAATCGGCCCTCCTTCAG
>NW_024671484.1:0-1187 GCF_008729295.1 Plectropomus leopardus | reverse complement strand
TTTTTCTGATTTTACTAATTTCTTGCAATTCTTGCAAAGTTGCTCATTACCTGTTTCCTATGTTCTCCAAAGAAATCAAAGCACTTCGCTCAGGATTTTAAAGGTTAACATTTTCTAGCCTAATGTTTCTCTTTCCTGCATGGGGATAATGCCAAATAATAACAAATGGTTTCTGGATTACATAATCTACAGTCAGCGCACATGAAAGAAGAAAGAAAACTGTACTCTAATTTTTAATGAAACGTCCCACACTTTATTTTCAGGAAAAATGTTTATTGCAAACTGCTTGCATCCATGCATTCTCAGAACCAATTATCATAAAACAAAGATTGTTTTTAAAAGTCATGTCGGCTTTAATAGCAGTAGATGAGAATCGGACCTAAAACTCATATAACGGAAGCTCAATGTGACTATGTCTCAAGTAAACTGTTAAGTAAATAAATATTTCTCCCAAAACAATAATATTTACCTGCTGTAGATCTTCTCTGTACTTTGAGCTCAAACTTTTGCAGCCTTCATGTGTTTGTTGGCTTTCCGTTTGCAAAGACACTAAAATCAGACTGTAGCGCCTCCTTCTGTTTTGGAGGGCTGCACACATGAGACAGTCGATATACTGTGAACATTATTTTGAGTCCAAGCCATTTTTGCTGATTTTCGTTGCTGTCGTTGCCTTGACATTTAAAAATATATAAATAATGTGTAAGTTATTATTACAATGTCAGCACTGATGATATGAAAAACAGTAAGTGAAAGGGAATTACTTTTTTATTTTATTTTGTAAATGTGAAAATATCTGCGAATGCCAAAAGTGACTATAATTCTATGTCTGGCACCTTTGTCATTCCCTGTGTCCTGTCCCATGTTTCCTTTCCATCTCTACTGTCAACTATTAATATTTAATATAGTAATATTTTAAAAACAATCATATAAAACAACTATATAAAAATATGTTTTAACCCTTTGAAACCTGGAGGGACATCACTTCTTTTGCTTCTTTTAGATGCCTTTCAAAGGTATTAGAACCATGGGCACATTGCTGTGATTTCTGTCAAAATATGGGGGAAAAAAAGGCAATGAACGACTTGGTAGAAATGTTCCACAAATTGCAAGAAATCATTAGATTTAGAAAATTATTTTTTATAAATCTAGGGAAAAATGTCTAGGGAAAAAGAAAAAAGCTAGGGGAA
>NW_024671483.1:0-226 GCF_008729295.1 Plectropomus leopardus | reverse complement strand
TTAATTTTCTTTTTATATGTATAAGGAACTGAAAAAATGCTGTAAACTAATGTGTAAACCAATATATTTCAAAGACTTAAAGCCCAGACACATCAAACTGTCATAAAAAAACATGACCAAAAGCAATCATACCTTATATAACAAGTCAAAGTATCCTCATAAAATGATTTATATGATATTTGATGAATTGGTGCCCATTGAAAGACATTGTCTTTCATGCAGAGTT
>NW_024671482.1:0-287 GCF_008729295.1 Plectropomus leopardus | reverse complement strand
TTTGTTTGTGGAAAAATGAGACCGTCATATTGAAAACTGATACCGTCCTCATGTTGCTTTCAGCTCTTCTTTCTCGATCTGTCTGTAAGGACTTACTGTCGGCCCTTGTGCACTTTTTGATGCCACCACTTGGGAGCTCCAGAGTTAAGTATTTTCAAATTCTACACATAGTGGATTTTAAATTAATGTATAACTGCAGAGAGGAACGTTTCAAGTCATTAAGGTCAGAGGTCACAGCAGTCAAGAGGTTCCCAATTCTAGAGCCAGAGAGCTTATTATTATTTTAT
>NW_024671481.1:0-298 GCF_008729295.1 Plectropomus leopardus | reverse complement strand
CTGCACCTCTCTATTCCAGAAAAGAAAAAAGTAGCTAACAAATATACTGTACAGTATGTTAGGTATTAAAAGACAGTCAGAGAAATAACACACAGAGTAAAACTACACAGAAGTAATGCTGTCACAAAGCTGGTGTGTAGTATAAATAACAAACTCAGAACAGTGCATTTTTATTCTCATTGGAATAAGTTGTCTTTGAATTTAAATAAAATTATACGAAAAGACATTGCATTTCACTCTTTCTTTTTTTTTTTGCAGTTTTCACTTTGTCCCACAATTCCATTACCAAAAAACCCTA
>NW_024671480.1:0-240 GCF_008729295.1 Plectropomus leopardus | reverse complement strand
CAAAATTTCCCAATTTTTCAAAAGTAAGAAGATTTTTTTCAAAAGTGAAAATCCATTTGGATAAAGAAAATATTTTTGACAGTAAATGTTTTGTCTTTTTTTGGAAAGTGAGAACAACTGGGCCATTCCTGTAAGTTTACAAATATTTGGAATTGAGAACATTCGCTCTCATTAATGAACACAGTTTTGGGAAATAGGGATAATTCAAACATAAAAGACATAAAATGTGCTAAAAAAAAA
>NW_024671479.1:0-268 GCF_008729295.1 Plectropomus leopardus | reverse complement strand
TGTAAACGGAAGTACATGTCGCCCTGAGGTTACACACTCCGGTACAGTAGGTGGCGATATGCACCTTTTAACGTTAGTAAAGAGAGAGAGAGAGGAAGAAGAAAAACACGGCATGTCAGGATCATGGATTTTGATGAAGTCCAGTCCACCGCAGAAGGATCCGGTCCGGGTTTTACGTCCCGCTGAGTTGGAATGATGACGTTGCGTGACGACACACGTAAACAGGAAGAGAAGCCCGGAGAAGTAACGTGGTCGAAAACAAGAAAAC
>NW_024671478.1:0-246 GCF_008729295.1 Plectropomus leopardus | reverse complement strand
AAAAAAAAAAAAAAAAAAAAAAAGGATAAAGGTTTAGGCGTTTATGCAAAGTAGCATCATTATAAATATCCCATAACTGTGGTTTAATATGAGAAAGGCAGGGAAATTGCAAGTTATTTCTGTATGTATCACCAATGAGGTATGCAGTAACTATTATTATTTATCTGTTTATTTTCATATTCTGTTTTTTGTGTTGTGTTGTGTTTTTAGCTTCATGTATTGTTTAAGTATTAAGTTTTTTTCTTT
>NW_024671477.1:0-217 GCF_008729295.1 Plectropomus leopardus | reverse complement strand
ACCGCAAATTAAAAAAAAAAAAAAAATTAAATAATTTAAACCTTTGAAACAGGGGCAAATTGGTTTGATGTCTTTCAGAATCAAAGGGAAAAGGCAATGAACAACTTAGCAAGATATGGCTCAAAAATTAGGGGCTTCTTTTAGTAGTACAAAGTTACACAGGAAAAAAAGAAAAAAAAATGAATAAAAAAGTAATATAAATCTAAAAAAAATTAAA
>NW_024671476.1:0-220 GCF_008729295.1 Plectropomus leopardus | reverse complement strand
TTGATGTATTACTTATCTTTCTGTTTTAGTCCTTTGTCTATTATCTGTCTTGGTGATCTTTTTTTACTGAAGACATTTTGACTTGTTAATAGAAATGTTAATAATAAAATGAATGATGGCTGCCATTATTAGTGTTATTACTAATACCTGCGCTATTCCTGCACACCGTGTACTGGCTATTAGTATTTATACTTCTATTTCTGCTGCTGTTACTTCTACT
>NW_024671475.1:0-233 GCF_008729295.1 Plectropomus leopardus | reverse complement strand
CGATTTCCTTCAGCATTAAAAAAAACCCATAATATTCAAGAATTTTAGTAACAGACTAAATATCAATTGCACAATTTGACTTCTGTGTATTCAAGTTGGGAAGAAATAACCACTGATTTGGGTACTGGCTGCATGGAAATGGAAATCCAATAAAAAAGATTATAATGCATGGGAAACAGTCATCACATCTTAGAAATATGGAAGATCAAACCTTACTTAAATAAAAAAAAAAA
>NW_024671474.1:0-1412 GCF_008729295.1 Plectropomus leopardus | reverse complement strand
AAATGAATTTGGACAATTAGAAGCAGCAGGAAAAATAATCAGTCCAGAACTGTGCACTTAAAATGATTTTTGCTACAATGGAAGTCACTTGTAAGTGTGGTAATTTCCATAGCTGAATATAAAAACAATTCTCAGTATTCATTTCAATTTGGCTTCAAGGTGTGGGTTTTAACTGCATCAGGAAATGTGTTATCGAACAGTTACTTATCTGCATCATGGATGTATGGTGAGAATTGGATACAACGTTGCAGGCGGGGCCCAGTTATTTCCCGTACAAGTTGCTTGGTGATGCATGAAGCCAAAAGAAGATTGACTTCCTGGATGTAAAATTACCTGGATCTTCCGCATCATTGGGCCCATAGAGCCAGGACACTAGCAACTCTGCCGGCCACCTACAGCTACTTCCAGTTTAGCCCTCTGCTAACTTGAATGGCGATAAAATAATTTAATTGTGCAACTCTTCTAGATTTGTTATTGGACGAAATGGATCAAATCCTGATAGTTAAAAAAGATTTACTGATTTACAGATGTCTATTTCACAGTGTAAGTCCATGGAAAAAACACTTTTGGGCTCTATGTCATTACATGACAGACCTGGACGTTGTTGTTACATAGCTTGTCTACTATGTCCAATTGGCGTCAAAGTCCATCCCACTTCCATGTGTCTTGATTTACTCATCCAGCAGCCAAAAAGACAGATAAAGACCAGCCTGAGCTAAAAGGAGAGGCCAGAAATGTAACTACAACTGAATGCTAACATTGCTCGGTACTGTGCTCCCCTATATGTTCACCAGCTAGTTGCTAACTTTAGCCAGCCTGTTCTCATTCCAAACTCATAAAATAATGCCGCTTTGATTGTGCTTTTGGCGTAAGATCACAAGGCCAAAAGCCACTTTCACGTGGGCATGACCCACAGCTGGACAGTGTCAGGTGGGAACGCAGCCGGACAGAACGGTTCGGTTGCCTAATCCTAACTATCCGTGCCAGCATGTGCGTTTTTTGATGTCCCACAGCTGGTTGCCATGTGCTTGTGTTGTCTAAATATAACCACACGCCATCATCTCACCATGTGCGTTTGTTGACATCACGGTAGACAGTTGACATCAGGTGTCAGATAGTGAGCAGCAGGTATCCAAGAGAAACAGCAACAGAAATATAGCAAGACAAAACCCTAATGAGAGCTTTTCTGGGGTTTCTGGCTTTTACTTTCAATTTTGCTGGTGAGCATGTTTGCAAATAGTAAAAGACAATCCTGCACAGTACATCTTAAACGCTTTGAAACTTGAGCAAATTGGCTTGATTTCTTGCAAAAACATGGGAAGAAATAAGTGAGCTATGAAAGAGGAAGTTACCCCCAAAAAAATAGCAAGAAATTTGTGAAAAGCACAAGAAAATGTGTGAAATAAACAAAA
>NW_024671473.1:0-200 GCF_008729295.1 Plectropomus leopardus | reverse complement strand
AAGTATAAGATTGATATACATTTACATTTAAAATTGTAATGATAAAAAAATACATCACTGTAAATTGTGCTTAATTTGTAAAACTGAAGTTTTTCTTTTTTTTCTGGAACTTGTATTCTTTTTATCACTTACATGTCAGCTGACAGTCCCTCTACATCTATCTCTTACCCTTTGAAACCTGGATTGACATCAACTGTGTT
>NW_024671472.1:0-291 GCF_008729295.1 Plectropomus leopardus | reverse complement strand
CTGGTCCGAGGACAATTTAATGATGTTACACGCAGGGTAGGTGATTATGACTATCGCATAAACTGATTATTGTAAAGACCTGTGAAAGACATTTTCTCTGCATTACAGGCTGTTTAGTGTGTGTCAGTCACATATGCTGTTTAATGTTGTTTTCAGTGATCATGGTGCATGGTAGAAAAGCTGGAGGCATCATTCACACATTTCAGAAATGGCAATTCCTCAAAATTACATCCAAATGACTCAATCTCATCTTTTTTGGAGGACATCATTTTTTTCCATAGACTGTCTTGC
>NW_024671471.1:0-357 GCF_008729295.1 Plectropomus leopardus | reverse complement strand
TGGTAAAATGGCATTATCATGTACAGTGTACATATTTTTCCGTTGGTTATTGTGATTAAAGATATTTTGCAATCAATGCAACTTTTATGAGTTTTACTTTGAAATCTGACTTCGCGCTCCTTCCATTTCCGGAATCAATGGCGCTCACTTTCCTGTTTATCAGCTCCGTAGCAGAGAGCCGGCTGTTAACTATGAAGGTGAAAATGACTGATAATTTAGTGTTTTATTCCGAAACGAAGTCCATCATGGAGACGGTCATTAAAACTGCTGTCGGTGTCGGAAATTTTAAAGAAGAAAAATCCAGAATGTTGCCAAACATGACACGTGAGGTGAGTCGACTTTCAGCACTACTGATAT
>NW_024671470.1:0-203 GCF_008729295.1 Plectropomus leopardus | reverse complement strand
AATATTCAAGAATTTTAGTAACAGACTAAATATCAATTGCACAATTTGACTTCTGTGTATTCAAGTTGGGAAGAAATAACCACTGATTTGGGTACTGGCTGCATGGAAATGGAAATCCAATAAAAAAGATTATAATGCATGGGAAACAGTCATCACATCTTAGAAATATGGAAGATCAAACCTTACTTAAATAAAAAAAAAAA
>NW_024671469.1:0-206 GCF_008729295.1 Plectropomus leopardus | reverse complement strand
GGATGAAGGCACAAAACTATGAAGAAACTCAAAACAACTACAGAGACCCAAAAAGACCTCAAAAAGACACAAATATCTATAAAGGCACAAAGCAATTACAAAGAGACCCGAAATGACTATTAGACTATTAAAAAAGCACAAAATACCCTCAAAAAGATACAAAATGGCTTCAAAGAGACACAAAAAAACACAAAAAGATAAAAAAA
>NW_024671468.1:0-276 GCF_008729295.1 Plectropomus leopardus | reverse complement strand
ACAATCTCTCCCTTACCTGATGCTGAAACTGCTGGGAGTCGGTTGCGGGCGCACAATGTCCCCCCAACTGTCAGGAGCTCAGATTATTAGCTGTTGATCAATACTGAAGCTCCGGAGCCTAGAAAATGGTATTTATTTGGACAATTTCATCTGCACTCAACTTGTCACAGTTTTCTTCTTCAACTGTGTGTTTAACACCTTTGACGGCTGCAGATATCCTATATGCCAATATATACTAACTTATCTGGCTGATAACCAACACCGACATCCTTACAT
>NW_024671467.1:0-219 GCF_008729295.1 Plectropomus leopardus | reverse complement strand
TCTGAGGTAAGAAGATGCAGGTTTTCACAAGGGGAACAAGTGAAATTAACTTTTAAGCTTTTCCATCACATCAAATTCTGTATTCAGCTAAACGTGGACGCTTCTGCAGGACCCTGACCCTGAAGAAATGGCACAAAAATTAGCAGGAAAATAAATAAATAAATAAATTATTAATATTAATGGGGAGGAAAAAGGAAAAAAAGGCAAAGAAAAATTAGA
>NW_024671466.1:0-326 GCF_008729295.1 Plectropomus leopardus | reverse complement strand
ACTATTGTGTTTCTATAATTGTATATACAAAAATATAAGTGATGAAAACACTGAGGACTTCACAAGAAGCTTCATGAGGAATCCAAGTTATCCATATCAGACAACATTTTCTCCAGGTGTTTCACATTCACAGCACAGATCAGGAAAAAAGAAAAAAGAAAATCGTAGAACTCACTGCTGGTCATCTTGCCTGTTTAAGTCTATCTGTGAGGTAGGAGGTTATATTAGTTCATAGCTCACATCTAATTTTTCAGGGAGTGTTGATGAGATTTTGCTTGCAGGATCTTTAGTTAAGGTAGTTTGTATATTAAAGATTTTTGTGTTTC
>NW_024671465.1:0-244 GCF_008729295.1 Plectropomus leopardus | reverse complement strand
GTCTTTTTGGAGATACAACAGCTTTAGCATGAAAGGGAGAGAGAGGGGATGACAGGCAGCAAAGGGCCGAGGCCGAAATCGAACCCACGGCTGTTACAGTAAGGATGTAGCCTCTGTACTTGGGGTGTCCGATCTACCAACTGAGCTACTGGGCACCCCATTATGGAAAAAATTTATAATTCCATATTTAAAATTATTTTCCAGAATTATTATACTTTTAAGCAATTTTTCTAGGTCATTTCCT
>NW_024671464.1:0-348 GCF_008729295.1 Plectropomus leopardus | reverse complement strand
TTTTTTTTTCATTTTTCATCCCAAGTCTTTTACATGAAAACTTTGAAGATGGAATTTATTATATTGTATTTACATACTAAGTTCTGTAGGTATCATTCTGCATCTGCTGTCAGCGTTCCAGGATGCTGTTGCTGACAACAGGATGTCAACAAAACGTTTTATTATGATTACGCTACAAAATGCACAGATGGTTAGGTTTGGGCAAAAAAGGCATGTGGCTAAGTTTAGACAAAAAAAAAATTACCCCAAAAAACATCACATCACATCACATCACATCACATCACATCCAGATGGGTAGTGTACAGTGGGATAAAAGTGAGGGGTTTGTTGGATTCATCCACTGCCCCT
>NW_024671463.1:0-1353 GCF_008729295.1 Plectropomus leopardus | reverse complement strand
CAAACAAATAGATCCTCTCGTGTAAACACCTCATTGAAGCTATGGAAGAATATTAGGGTTAATAAAGATTCGCTGGCTAACTGTAAAAGAGTTTTCTCCAAGCCCAACATGAGTCCAACTCTCAGACACTAAAGACCCACAGAAGCTATTATACAACTGTTTCACAGGCTGTGTAGTGATCCTTATTACAAATAAATAGATCCTCATGTGTAAACAGCCCATTGAAGCTATGGATTATAGTTTGATTATGGCATCAATCAGTTGGTTTTCATAATGCGTAAACAACATTGTTTTTGCGAACAGGAATGTTTTGTATATGTAGACAAAACAAAAAACAGTCAAAGGAGTTTAACTGCTCAGTCACAAGAAGAAAATTAGAATATTAAGGTTAATAAAGATTAAGTTACAATTTTATATTGCATATCAATATTTCTAGAGTGACACATTTCTGATTACATGTATATAAGCTGACTTTGTAATTGGGATGTGAATGGACTTGGGATGATAACAATTAATTGACAATCAATTAATTGGTCGTATGAATTTAACCGAACATGTGTAATGAATGTTTAATGTTTTAATTAATGTGATTAATCAATAGAGTAAGCAGTGCTGTCAAAGTTTTTGAAATATGTTGCTGTGAGCTTTGATTTAAGGAAAAAAACACATTTGTTGAAATGAATAAAATAAGAATAAGGTTTTATGTTTTGATTGTCAAATTGACCAATATTTGATTAAGGAAGTTCTTGCGATTTGCAGCCCTAGAATGGACACGAGCTGCAGATGACTGTCCGAGAACAACAGCAATATCAGCTGTTTTTTAGTGAGACATCACTGCATCACTTATCCATAACCAAGTAGTTTTGAGCAGAAAAACAACCATATCCTCTACATAGTAATGTACAAAAGTTATATATCAATGGTTTGCAGAAATGTGATGAAGCTAGCCAAGCAGAGCCCACTCTGAAACAAACAGTGAAGTGTTAATAGAATGCAGATTAATTAAGGGTAAAAGCTGTGATTTGTTTTTTAGCTGGAGATATCGTCAGGCCAGTGGCATACACAGGAGCCCTCTGTGCCATAACTGGACGCTGCCACGCTTCATTTCAGCTCAACAAGTCTAGCCCAGAGGCCAGAAAAAAAATTTGCACAGTACATTTCTGTAAACAAAGAACATGGTAGATTTGCATGTTTCTTATGCATTATTTCAACGTTTCAAAAGTGACATAGTATATCAGCAAACTTTGAGAGGTGGAGGGAATGGTGGATTGGGTGTTTTTTAGCGAGTGGCAGCTCTATTACTACTGGGGATAGTGCAATGAAGAGTGGCTGTTTTTTACTGAGACATCAAAG
>NW_024671462.1:0-236 GCF_008729295.1 Plectropomus leopardus | reverse complement strand
GTTGTTCCAGACTGGCTTCATGACATCATCCTAGGCTATGGCGACCCAGGCAGTGCCCACTACTCCAAAATGCCTAATCAGATCTCCACGTTGGACTTCAACGACACCTTTCTGTCCCTGGACCATTTACGCTCGTGTTTCCCTGGTTACACCATAAAGGTCACCGAGGAGAACCCTGAACTGCAAGTCTTCCCTTTCAGGTGAAAGTCAACCTTTATCAAGATTTAGTTGGGACC
>NW_024671461.1:0-259 GCF_008729295.1 Plectropomus leopardus | reverse complement strand
CCTAGTTTCTCTTAAAGTTTAATGTATGCTCTTTTTTTAGGTGGTGTATTTTACAAAGAAATCAGCTTCATTATTCTCTGACTTCTGACTGTTTGCATTTGCTTGTACTTTTCTTTTCAATACTTAAGTATATTTAATACCATAAAATTAATTTTGATATTTAAGTAAAATAAATATCAGATAATTTAAGACTTTTACTTAAGTAATACTCTAATAGCTGGCTTTAACTTCTACCAGTCATTTTCTCTTTAAAAAAAAA
>NW_024671460.1:0-241 GCF_008729295.1 Plectropomus leopardus | reverse complement strand
AAATGAGCAAGAAATTTGTAAAAAAAAAAAAAAAAAAAAAAAAAAAAAGATGCAAGAAAATGACCTGAAATTTGAAAAAAGAGAGAGAGCAAAAGAAGAAAGTAACTGAACAAAAAGAAAATGACCTGAAAAAAGTTCTTATAATAAGAATGAGTAATATGCATAATATATGATTTGATCTCATTTTAGACATATCATTAATTAATCTAATTTAAAATAATAATACTTATTCTATAATTAT
>NW_024671459.1:0-278 GCF_008729295.1 Plectropomus leopardus | reverse complement strand
CTGCCATCTCCTTGGTAGTGTAATGTTTAAGCCCATGTGTAAACAGAGCAGGCCATCATCCAGAGAAGGGCATATTGATGATGTTTCTAAATTGCTGCTTGCATGAAACCAGAAGAAATCAAACATCATAGGGTGGGGAAGAATGAAAATATTTAACTGTAGAGATGACAAGATTCAGGAACTTTATAGGTAAGCCAAAATTGTGAGACATATTTAAGGAATGTTAAGAGCCTCTATAGTTAAAAACTGCAAAATGGCAACGGTACAGTGTTGTAATC
>NW_024671458.1:0-246 GCF_008729295.1 Plectropomus leopardus | reverse complement strand
TACCTGACCTGACATCAGTGCTTCCCAAACTTCTCCTCAAGTACCACACTTTCTACATCTTTTAGATCTCTTTTTGCTGCAGCACAGCTGAATTAAATGATCAGCTCGTTATCAAACAGCTTGAGGAGTTCATAACGAGTTGATCATTTGAATCTGCTGTGTTGGAGCAGGGAGAGATCTAAAACATGTAGGATGAGTGGTACTTGAGGAGAAGTTTGGGAAGCACTGATGTCAGGTCAGGTACAA
>NW_024671457.1:0-231 GCF_008729295.1 Plectropomus leopardus | reverse complement strand
GAGCGACATCACTTTTCTTCTGCTGCTTACAGATGGCTTTCACACCTGTGATTCTGTCAGGTTGATGCGAGTTTCCTTCAAAAAACATGGAAAAAAGTCCAGGAGCACTTTGATTATTTATGTTTCACAAATTGCAAGAAATTAGTAGATTTGATTTAGAAAAGTAGTTATAAAACGCTCGCAAAATTACTTAGAAGAATTATTATAATTACATATTTGAAGTTATATTGC
>NW_024671456.1:0-214 GCF_008729295.1 Plectropomus leopardus | reverse complement strand
GAACATTGCAGTTGTAAGCGTCCTGTGGACAGCAAGCTGTAATAGTCACACGGCTGACGTATAGATTTGCATTAAAGCGCCCGCTTCACAAGTCAGACGTCATGTGTTTGAACCTTAGTGGGGAATTTGCACGACAGTTTGGTTTGGGTCCATTGCCTATGTCTCCCATGTGTAATGGTTAGGTAGTCCAACGTATATCTATGTATATATATGT
>NW_024671455.1:0-223 GCF_008729295.1 Plectropomus leopardus | reverse complement strand
CAAGCGGACAACAGTTCACAAGGATTAACATTTATATATCGGGTAGGATACCAAACATGGCAACAAAGCCAGCAACTGAGCTACGCACAGCCACCGGGCTGAACCTCAGACAGGAGGTGGAGATGCTCTGAGGCCGGGAAGCTCCATTGATTTCCCAGTGGGCAAAAACTATTGCTACAGTGCCAATCTGCCAAATATTTTTGGCATCTGGTGTTTTTTTTTT
>NW_024671454.1:0-297 GCF_008729295.1 Plectropomus leopardus | reverse complement strand
AATAAAAAGATAAAAAAATAATAAAACAAAAACACATTACAACTCTTCGTGGTGTTTTTGTTTTTTTCCTTCCCCAACTAGGGGGAAGCGCTTTTAGTTGATTCTTCTTTTCTTTTCTACTTCTTCTTATTATCTTATTAAAACAGATAATAACACAACACACAACAATAAAATATAAATTCATTAAAACATTGACACAAAATTAAAAATTAATAATAAAAAAAATTTAAAAAAACAATAAAGACCAAAAAAAGTATAAAATTAAAAAAATAAAACAAAAACACATGGATGATTGGA
>NW_024671453.1:0-272 GCF_008729295.1 Plectropomus leopardus | reverse complement strand
TAGCTCAGGGGGCGTGTGGGCTGCAGGTCAGGTGAGAGCAGACGCTAAACTGACCTGTGGCCGGTTCAACCAATTAGCCTCCCTCCTGTTAAGCACAAGGAGCTGTTTTGTCTCGGCAGTCTGCTCCCCTTTGTGTCTGACAGTACACACACACACACAAACACACACACGTACGCACACACACATGCCAGGGCCTCACTGTGTCTCTCCTCCAGCTACAGGGGGCGCCAGTCTCTCCACCATCACCTCCCCTCCCCCCCTTCCTCTCCCTT
>NW_024671452.1:0-1152 GCF_008729295.1 Plectropomus leopardus | reverse complement strand
ATTACTGAAAACAGGCAAACCAATCAGTTATCCAGCTGGTTTCAAACTGTTCCACACCCCTCGCCTCTCTCTATGTCTCACCTGGGTGACGGCAGCCTGTGCAGGTGGCTGGCTCATTCCAGGACCCACGGTGACATTCATGGCGCCCGTTGCCGCGACTGCAGTAGATCCTGGGGGGAACTGAGTCTGAGCCAGAAACTGTCCCTGGCTGGCCGTCTGGCCCACCATGTTCCCACCACCATGTCCAGCCATCATGCCCTGGGCCTGAGGCATCCTGGAGGGAGACATGCCCATCTACAAGGCAGGAAAAGATGGTGTTACTGTGAGCTGCATGACAGGAGCCATGGCAAAGATCAATCACATCACAGACTTTCCAGCTATAATAAGAGCGTGATGGTGTTAAATGAATTTCTTCCATCTACTATAAGGTTGTATTAGTGTGCTTATGTTTGCGGATGAAGGGCTGCAGCAGATTTCTGTCCCTTTCACAGTACTGACTACTGAAATAATTTGTGCTTTCTATAAAGCTCTGCATGTTTCACTGCATCTAATTTAGGTTGTCCAGAAAGGCCAGTAAAGTCCTAACTGATGACATGATTTATTTTTTAAAATTTTTCATATGATAGACAATATTTACTGATTTGATCATTACATGTATTAAATTGTTAGTAAGTAGCATTAGCTTTTAATAATGACTACATTATCAAGTGTTATCAGGGCTGATGAATGATTCAGGAAATATGCATCCCTCCTAGAGCCCACCAATTTATCAACAAAGCTTATTATCGGCCAGTTTTAGCTCATTGCCAAAGATATGTTTCAGACCACTCAGAAACTGTGTAGACCAGCAAAGATAAATCAGTTCATTGGTAACTATTTAATTAATCACCAACTAACTTGATAACCAATTAATCATTCTGAGTAATCCTTTGAGAATAAGCATTTTTTGATCCAAGTTTCTTAAATGTTTAGATTTTCTGACTTTTTTAATCCTTTGTAAAGTGAGTATCTTTGGGTTTAGGAAACGGCTGTCAAATGTTTTTCTTTTTTCTACCATGATTAATTGTTTTGTTTTTTTTTAAGTTTTCAATTCAGCAATTTTGTATTACAAAACAGTTTTGAAGTCCATGTTGACAAGGTAAAGCAATTCTT
>NW_024671451.1:0-265 GCF_008729295.1 Plectropomus leopardus | reverse complement strand
GTCTATATTAGCCAGTTTCCATCTACATCCACCCACCCTCCCATGAACACCCTCTCTCCTACCCCCTAGGCCTCTCCTGTCTCAATCAGTTCCCCCCACCACCACCACCACCCTCTTTACTGACACCATCCCCCAGCCCTAGCCTCTTGGCAGCTCCTCCAGGCAGGCTAATTGACTCAGTCCCAGGAGGGGGGGATCATGCCACATTTCTAATTTGGCTTCCCCTCCTCCAGATAAAAGCTACATCCCTCCATCTTTCACCCCC
>NW_024671450.1:0-224 GCF_008729295.1 Plectropomus leopardus | reverse complement strand
CTCTCAGATGCCTTTCACAACTATTTAACCCTTTCATCTCTAAGCAAATTGGTAGATAAGATATTGGTAGATTAAGTATTTTAAACAAAGCTAGGGAAAAATGTCTAGGAAAAAAAGAGAAAAGCTAGGGAAATATATATTTATAATTCTCATAATTATAAGTTTTAAATTACAAAATGTTTGTTTTTTTCTTAGGTTTTTTGTTGGTTTTTTTTTCTTTTTTT
>NW_024671449.1:0-268 GCF_008729295.1 Plectropomus leopardus | reverse complement strand
TGGCAAAGGATTAACTGTTAAATTAGCCTTGTGCAGTGATGCTGAATATGCATAGTCCCCGAAAATAAATAAATTAATAAAAAAACATTTCAGGTGTGACAAAGCTTCAAGCCTCATTTTAATATCAAAGTGTTCTCCTTTTTTCTCTCTCACTGCCATAAACAAACATGCAGAAAAGTTCTTCCTATTTTATTGAAATAAATCCAGCCACATGCTCAGGTTTCAAAGGATCAAAGTATACATAAAATCACAATACCAAGTTACAAGA
>NW_024671448.1:0-249 GCF_008729295.1 Plectropomus leopardus | reverse complement strand
CCCCCCCCCCCCCCGGGCGCTGGAGTGACGACGACACGTGAAGAGCGAGAGGGAAATGTGCTGTCGCCGCGGCGGTCTCACGACAGTCGTCAGCGGCGGATATCCACTCCGCTTGTGAGTCAGACAATGAGGTGATGCCTTCTGACATGACACAGAAAGGCAGAAGGTTGCAGCTGCAGCTCGGAGCCTGCTGAACGAGAGGAGGAAAAAAAAAAAACCTGCAAAATGTGCTCTTTGTCTTGGCGGGCA
>NW_024671447.1:0-228 GCF_008729295.1 Plectropomus leopardus | reverse complement strand
TCTTCTTCACTTGTTGGTTCTAGTTAAAGAGCCTGTCTCTGGTGTAAAAGAGGAAAATTGTTACACACAACACCAAAAAACCCCCCAAAAAACAGAGCACACACCACTTAATTCACTTGCAGACCCACTTGAATCCCAGCCAAGCTTAGAGGACACATGCACCACTTCTGTAGTGTCCTCTGTCTCCCAGGTGAGAGACTAAACTCTGGCCTAATTAAACCAGCGTCT
>NW_024671446.1:0-238 GCF_008729295.1 Plectropomus leopardus | reverse complement strand
GCTTGGTATCAGACAAAAGAGGAAGGCGCTTTGTGCTTATCACACACCTGCTGCGGCCAAACGACTAACAGGTGTGCGGCTTTACCTGTCTTCCTGTTTGGGATTCATTTGAGAGTGACACACACTCATACACGCCCGGCTGTCTGCTCCTATTGTTCTGCACTGTCCAAAAGCACCCTCCCCCCCCCCCCCCCCACTCAGAAATACTTACCCGCACTGAAGTGAAGCGCCTGTTTCT
>NW_024671445.1:0-219 GCF_008729295.1 Plectropomus leopardus | reverse complement strand
TGTCAAACACTTAAAGATGAAGTTCATAACTTTTGTCAAAATAACTTTTTGTCATATTTTTTGAAACTGTCATATTCTGAAAGGAGAACAAATCCCTCTGGCTCCTCCTGGTGCTGTTATTAGGATTTGTAGAAATCCACCGTGCCCGGTAGACCTCAAACAATCACAGCCAGGGGGAGGCTCTACTCAGTGCCAACCAAGGTTGATGACATCCACATA
>NW_024671444.1:0-261 GCF_008729295.1 Plectropomus leopardus | reverse complement strand
TGTAATTATCCCAGTAATTATTTTATGCGTGTGTGTGTGTATAGATAAATAAATTTGCACAATTTAAAGAAAATGTGAGGAATTAACATAAATTTATGTAAAAAATTTTGCTGTACAACAGAAGTTGCCCTGCTACACAACTTAAGGATTTCATCATTTTTCCAGTTTATACGGTAAAATTGACCACATGTACGAAGAAAAGCTGAGTGAAATTATTTTTTATTGATACCTTCATATTATACTTACTTTTTGTATTTTTTA
>NW_024671443.1:0-295 GCF_008729295.1 Plectropomus leopardus | reverse complement strand
AAATATGGAGGACCCCAGTGTATATACTGTGTATAATTTGTTGTTGATGAATGAATCTGTTTATGATTAATCTTTGATTTTTCCAATTTATTAATACTTTAAGTTAAATCTGGAAAAAAATGTGTAATGCAGCTGTGTATCATCATATATGTAATTCAAACTTAACAGAAAATAGCAAGAAAGAATGTTTATAAAATGACAAAGTACTTATAGCCTATCATGTCTGTGTAGCCAGCTAAAACCAAAGCTCTGTGTGTGCAAATTTAATTATTCACCAAGAATAGTAATAGAGGCC
>NW_024671442.1:0-214 GCF_008729295.1 Plectropomus leopardus | reverse complement strand
CGTCTTACGTCTCTCCCTTTATGTACGCCAGCTAGCTGCAATTACATGTTAGAATTTGAATCTGATATTTTACAAAAATGCCAGGCAAGTCGGGCAAGACATTTTGATTAATGTTATTATTATTATTATGGGTCATGAAAAGTTTTGAAATATTGTCAGTTAAATTGTGAGGGAACCCTGCATGAAGAAATTGCACAGCGATGATCAAAATCAA
>NW_024671441.1:0-2627 GCF_008729295.1 Plectropomus leopardus | reverse complement strand
ATGTATATATCTATTGTCAGATCAATCCAATTGTTTATTGTGGGCCCGGTCTGCATCAACCAACATTTAGTTAAAGCCTTTTTCCCCGCTGCTAACAGTATACCCATTAGATATTTATCAATACCTATGAGTTCAGGTGGGATATATCCTAAGTACATGGTTTTAAAATCTAGTGGTATATTTGTCTGAAGAATAAACTGTATTGCTCTATGTATATCTTTCCAATAATTCTGTATGTTTGCACAACCCCAGAAAACATGGTAATGATTTGCTGATTGACAGCCACAGCTTCGCCAGCACTGAGGACTGCCATTACAGAAATTAGCCTTCACCGTGGGAGTGATAAAGTATCGAATAATATTTTTCCAGCAGAATTCCCTCCACGTATGAGATTTTGTGCTTTTCCACTGAAATGTACAGATGCTCTCCCATTCCTCAACTGTCAGTGTCAGGCCTCCTTCCCTTTCCCATTTGTTTCGTATGTATTTCGTTGAGTATTTTTCTAGGTTTTGAAGATTTTTATACACTTGAGAGATTATCCCTCTTTTAGTATTTGATTTATAGGCCTCAATAAACAGTTGAGCAAATGAGCTACTGGCTTCCCTAGCGTCCTTGTTTGCAATTTTTTGATTGTAATAATGCCTTAATTGAAGATATCTGTAAAAATCCTGCTTTTCTAGTGAAAATGTGTCTTTTAGAGTTTGGAAATCTAAGATGTCATTATTCTGTGTAAGACCGCTCATCACTGTAATACCCTTTTTAATCCATAGTTTAAATCTATCGTCTAGTTTGTTAGGTGCAAAATCTGAATCATAGGCACACCAGCTTAAAATTTTAACAGCATCTTCTAGCTTATGTTCTCTGATTAGTGATCGCCAAACTTTTAGGGATAATTTTACCCAAGGGTTCTCCAATTTATCTATGTATTGTTGCAATTTTTTATCTGGGAGTATAGCCTGTAAGTGAAAATTGGGTATTATATTACATTCAATGTCTTTCCATTGAGCTTTATAAGATGGATTACACCAGCAAAGAATCGCCCTTATCTGTGCTGAGATGTAGTAGTTTCTCAGTGAGGGCAGTCCCCAGCCTCCTTTCTGTTTTGATAACTGTAACGTTTTATATCGGACACGGGGTCTTCTTCCCTGCCATATAAATCTTGATATCATTTTTTCCCATTCTGCAAATTGGTTTTGGGTAATTTGAATTGGAAGTGTTTGGAATAGATATAGGAATCTAGGTAGAACGTTGAGTTTGATCGTTTCGATTCGTGAGCTTAGGCTCAGAAAGGGAATAAGGTTCCACCTGAAGAGGTCTTCTTTGATTTTACGGCACAGTGGATCATAATTTTTTTCATATATTTTTATTAAATCTTTAGGTAAGGTTACCCCTAAATACTTTAAAGATTCTGTTTTCCATTTCAAGGGGTATGTTTCCCTAAGTCTTTCGGATGGATTGAAATTAAATGAAAGGGTTTCAGTTTTGGTGATGTTCAATTTGTATCCTGATATAGCGCCTAGTTTTTTTAAAGTTGTCATGGCTTCTGGTAAAGATATTTCCGGTTCTTGTAAGTATAAAAGGATGTCATCTGCATAACAAGCTATTTTGTGTTCTACTTTGTTCATTTGAATTCCTTTTATTTTATCATTTTGTCTCATATGTTGGGCTAGGGGTTCTAAGAAAAGTGCAAAAAGAAGGGGAGACCAGGCGCAGCCTTGTCTTACTCCTCTTTCCAACATGATGGGTTTAGATAAGTAGCCATTTATTTTCAGTCTTGCTGTGGGGTTGTCATAAATGGCTTTAATACTATTTATTATTAAGTCACTAAAGCGAAATTTAAGTAAGACTTTATAGAGATATTGCCAACTGACCGAGTCGAATGCTTTCTCTGCATCTAAGCTTAGAATTAATACCTTTAACTTGTGTTGTTTAATGCGGTCCATAATATGTAAAGTGCGTCTTATATTATCTTGCGTTTGCCGCATATGTATAAACCCTGTTTGGTCATTATGGATTAAATCGGGGAGTAGTTTTTCCATTCTCTTGGCCATTATTGATGTATATATGCGATAGTCGACATTGAGAATGGAGATTGGTCTGTATGACCCACACTCAATTTTATTTTTTCCTTCCTTAGGTATTAGCGTTATTATGGCTTCTTTCCAGGAAGGAGGTGTCTCTGCTTTCTTTAATGCCCAATTACATGTTGTTAATAGTATTGGTACAAGCTCTTCACTAAATGCCTTGTACCATTCTGCTGTGAAACCATCACTTCCTGGTGATTTGTTAATCTTTAATCTTTTAATTGCTTCGTTCAGTTCTTTCGGCGTTATTTCTGCACTTAGGGCTTTATTCTGGTCCTCTGTCATGGCAGGTAAGTTAAGGCTTTCTAGAAATGAGTCTATTTGGTTTTCTTGGGCCTCTATTGTTTTAGAGTAAAGTTGTTTATAGAATGACTCAAAGGCCATTAAAATTTTCCCTTGTTGAGTTTCTACGCTGTTATTTTGAGGGTTCTGTATTTTGTGTATTGTATTATCCGCCTGTTGCTTTTTCAGTTTCCATGCCAGCAATTTTGTAAATTTAGAACCACTTTCGTAATATTTTTGTCTGGTAAATAACATTTTTTT
>NW_024671440.1:0-242 GCF_008729295.1 Plectropomus leopardus | reverse complement strand
CCCCCCCAATAACATATTTATCCTAAGACACGCCAGCATAATTATTTTGCATCCATGACCAAGGAGTGGGCAGCCACCATTATGTATTTCGTATTTCTAATGATCTACACTGGCCTTTACCTATATAGATATGTAATATGTGGATATGTATGAGTATGTATATGTGTACAGTATATATGTGTGAATGTGGAAGTATGTGTGTATGTATCTGGGTAGGTATCTATCCTGCAGACGTATATACA
>NW_024671439.1:0-213 GCF_008729295.1 Plectropomus leopardus | reverse complement strand
CTGACTCTCTGATCGATACGAATATCAATATAACCGTTTTTTTTCTGCACCTGATTTTAGTGATCATGAGGTCTCTTCTGTCATGGAATTAACATCATATTATGTATAGTCTTATCATGACGGCCCACAGACAGATGGAGACACGAAATACGATGCTTTTAAATAAGTAAAAGTCATTAAGTGTGCAAAATAAGAAAAATATTTCATCCTAGG
>NW_024671438.1:0-230 GCF_008729295.1 Plectropomus leopardus | reverse complement strand
CAAAAAAGTAGGAGTAAAAAACAAAACAAACAAGAAAATGACTTGAAAAAAGTGCAGAAATTAAAAAAAATATGTTTTGTTCTGTATCATAATTTTAAGCAAATAATAATAAAAATGATTAGAAATATAGTTTTCTTTACATTTGTTCAGTTTTTTGATAATTTTTATAAAAAGTGTCACCTTTTTTCTTCATCACCTTTTGCTCAAATGTATTTTTTCCCTGTAACTTA
>NW_024671437.1:0-264 GCF_008729295.1 Plectropomus leopardus | reverse complement strand
TTAACTAACTACTGATTTAAATTTTAGCATTGTAATATCTCAATAATGATTATTTTGTAATGCCAGTAAATGTGCACAGACGATGTGTGGATATAGAGGGTTTTGAGTTGTTTATCTTTTTTGGGCTGAGTAACAAAAATAGCTAATTATTTTTTCTAATGATTGATTAGTTAATTAAAATAATGTAATTATTTTTATAAATTACTAATATGAAACAAGCAAGATTACATTTTCAAGTGACCAGTCTAGCAGTCGGTCCAGGTG
>NW_024671436.1:0-247 GCF_008729295.1 Plectropomus leopardus | reverse complement strand
TAAAGTCCTGCTGTGGGGCAGGTGACCCACACAAAAAGATGATTTGTAGGTGGTATTTTGTCTTTGTTTTATTTCCGGGTTTGGTTCTGGATGAAACAAAGTACATGCTGGTCAGATGTGCATGCTGGATGTAGTTGCTGTATATCAAAATAAAATAAGAAATATATAAATTACATCGAAATACTTTTGACTTCTGACTTTGTGTATTGGCTCTGTCTTCTGTGCCAAATGGAATATGAGAACCACT
>NW_024671435.1:0-329 GCF_008729295.1 Plectropomus leopardus | reverse complement strand
GTGTTGATACTCAACTTTCAGCTTGCTTCTAAATCTGTCCCTCTATTGGGTGCTGGGTGGCCACCCAACCACTTTATAATTCACATTTAAAAATAAAGTGATTCACACTTGGAATTGTTTTTGTACTTTCCGTACAGGTAACGTACCAAAGTGCATAAAATAGCAAAAAAACAATAGAGCTTGTTTGGAGGATCCCCCACAACCCCCGACAGAGCGCCTAATGTCCTAAAATCCTAGAAAAGTCCAAAAAACCCAGAAATTTCCTTAAATCCTTGAAATGTCCTAAAATCCAAGAATTGATCTTAAATCCTGGAAACATCCTAAAATCC
>NW_024671434.1:0-232 GCF_008729295.1 Plectropomus leopardus | reverse complement strand
AAAAAAAAAAAAAATCACCAAAAAAGAAAAAAAATTAGGAACATTTTTTTAAGTAAAAAGAAAATCCACAACTTAAGAAAAAAAGCCCTAAAAAAAGAGCCCTAAAGAAAAAAAATGCCAAAAATATATTTTTTTTAAAAAATGGCAAGAGTAGTTTTAAGGTCAAAGGAAAGAAAAAGAAGCCAAAACTTTTTGAAGGACAAAAAAAAAATTAGAACAATTTTCTAAGAAA
>NW_024671433.1:0-241 GCF_008729295.1 Plectropomus leopardus | reverse complement strand
TTTTTTTTTTTTTTTTTTACTTTTATGCTTATTTTCAGGTCATTTTATTTTTTTAATTTCTCTCTAATTTTTGGCCTTTTTTGTTAAATTGCTCATTGCCTTCCTGCCATGCAAAGGGTTACAAAAGTTCAGTCCCAAAACAAGATATCTATCATACAAAGATAAAGTTAAAAATATTTTTGACACCTTTTTCAAAATTGAAGTCAAAATATTATCTAAAGAATTTCAAGTTTAAAACATT
>NW_024671432.1:0-302 GCF_008729295.1 Plectropomus leopardus | reverse complement strand
GAAATTTAGTGTTTTAGGAAATATTATTTTGTTTTCTGAAATGTTGTGTTTTGGAAAATGTTGTAGTGTTTTTTTTGCATATGTTGAATTGTTTTGACCCTCGGGGCCATCGTTTCCTGGATCTTATATTTATTATGCTTCCATTATGAGATCATGAATTAAAGCTCAACTCAGCTTCATTTATGTAGCACTTTTTATAATAAACATGCGGCTCAAAGTACTTCACATGAAACAAAAATGAAATAACACAGGTCAAATTAAATTGATAACACAAACAACTGTATATAAAGTTTTGCAAGTCC
>NW_024671431.1:0-247 GCF_008729295.1 Plectropomus leopardus | reverse complement strand
GCCAAAACATACAATAATGTACAAATGTAACCCATCTGTAGTTTGCAGAAAAGTGCAATGCCAACATTTATTCTGGCGACTTGGTTGCGAGACATATCTGTCACACATCTATGAAAAGAAAATTACATTTTTCTCAGTTAACTGAAATAACCTACATGTTTCACTTTATACTAAATTGCATCTTTGTTTTGATCACAAGTGGAGCAGCTTTAAAGATAAATACGAGAAAAGTGTCTTAATAATAATA